>NW_019154131.1:238507-289428 GCF_002288905.1 Enhydra lutris kenyoni | reverse complement strand
AAAAGCTTTAAAAAAAAAAAAAAAAAAAAAAGAAGAGACAAGAACCACATGATCCTCTCAATTGATCCAGAGAAGCATGTGACAAAATAGAGCATACTTTCTTGATTAAAGCTCTCTATAGTGTAGGGATAGAGGGAACATACCTCGGTATCATAAAAGCCTTCTACGAAAAGCCCACAGCAAATAACACTCTCAATGGGGAAAAAGTGAGAGCTCTTCCCTTAAAGTTGGGAGCATGACATGGATGCTCACTCTCACCCCTACTTTTCAACATAGTACTAGAAGTCCTAGCCTCAGCAATCAGACAACAAAAAGAAATAAAAGGCATTCAAATTGGCAAAGAAGAAGTCAAACCCTCTCTCTTCACAGATGACATGATACTTAATGTGGAAAACCCAAAAGACTCTACCCCAAAATTACTAGAACTCATAGAGCAATTTAGCAAAGTGGCAGGATACAAAATCAATGCACAGACATCAGCTATATTTCTATACACTAACAATGTAACTGAAGGATGAACTTAAGGATATGATTCTATTACAATAACACCAAAAACCATAAAATATCTAGGAATAAACCTAACCAAAGAAGTGAAGGATGTATATGCTAGAAACTTAGAACATTTTTTTAAAAGATTTTATTTATTTATTTATTTTCTGGATCAATTGAGAGGATCATGTGGTTCTTGTCTCTTCTTTTGTTAATGTGATCTATCATATAAATATCACATATTTATTTATTTGACATATTATGCCTCACAAGTAGGCATAGAGGCAGGCAGAGAGAGAGGAGGAAGCAGGCTCCCTGCTGAGTGGAGAGCCTGATGTGGGGCTCAATCCCAGGACCCCGGGATCATGATCCATCCGAGCCTAACACAGAGGCTTTAACCCACTGCGCCACCCAGGCACCCCAACTTAGAACATTTCTGAAAGAAACTGAAGACACAAAGAAATGGAAAAACATTCCATGCTCACGGATTGGAAGAATAAACATTGTGAAACCATCTATGCTATCCAGAGCAACCTATGCATTCAATGCAATCTCTATCGAAGTACCATCACCATTTTTCACAGAGCTGGACTAAACAATTCTAAAATTTGTTTGGAAGCAGAAAAGTCCTGATTCACCAGGGGAATGTTGAAAAAGAAAGACAAAGCCAGGGGCATCATAATGCCTGACTTTAAGTAATGATCATAAAGACAGTATGGTATTGGCATAAAAACAGACACTTTGATCAATGAAATGGAATAGAGAGCCCAGAAATAGACCCTCAACATCATGGTCAACTAATCTTCAACAAAGCAGGAAAGCATATCTAATGGAAAAAAAGACAGTCTCTTCAATAAATGGTGCTGGAAAAATTGGATAGCCACATGCAGAAGAATTAAACTGAACCATTCTCTTATACCATACACAAAGATAAACTCGAAATGGATGAAAGACCTAAATGTGAGACAGGAATCCATCAAAATCTTAGAGGAGAGCACAGGCAGTAATCTCTTCCACATCGGCCACAGCAACTTCTTTCAAGACATGTCTCTAAAGGGAAGGGAAACAAAAGCAAAAATGTACTATTGGGACTTCATCAAGATAAAAAGTTTCTGCATAGCAAAGGAAACAGTCAACAAAACCAAGAAGCAACCTACAGAATTGGAGAAGATATTGCAAATGACAGAACAGATAAAGGGCTGGTATCCAAGATCTATAAAGAACTTTTCCAACTCAACACCCAAAAAACAAATAATCAGTTAAGAAATAGGCAGAAGACATGAACAGACACTTCTCCAAAGAAGACATACAAATGGCTAGCAGACACATGGAAAAATGTTCATCAGTAGCCACCAGGGAAATACAAATGAAAACCACAATGAGATACCACCTTACACCAGTTAGAATAGCTAAAATTAACAAGGCAGGAAACAACAAATGGCGAGGATGTGGAGAGGGGAACACTCTTACACTGTTGGTGGGAATGCACGGTACTCTGGAAAACAGTATGGAGATTCCTCAAGAAGTTAAAAATAGAGCTACCCTATAACTTAGCAATTGTACTACTAGGTATTTACCCCAAACATACAGATGTAGTGATAATAAGGGGCACACACACCCCAATGTTCATAGCAGCAATGTCTACAGTGGTCAGACTGTGGAAGGAGCCAAGAAGTCCTTTAATAGATGAATGGATAAAGAAGATGTGGTTCTGGACTCCAGGAAACAAACTGAGGGTTACAGAAAGGAGGGGGTTGGGGATGGGGGTAACCGGGTGATGGCTATTAAGGAGGGCACGTGTTGTGATGAGCACTGGTTGTTATATGCAACTAATCAATTGTTGAACACTACATTGAAAACTAATGATGTACTATATGTTGGCTAATTGAACATAATAATAATAATAGCAAAAGAACATATTCAAATGGTAAACAGGCATATGAAAAGATGCTCAACATTATATGTAATTAGGGAATTTCAAATAAAACAACACACCATTACACTCCTATTAGAATGGCCCAAATGCTGGCCAAAATATGGAGCAAAAAAAACCCCTCTTAATCAGGGAAACCTGGGTGGTGCAGTCGGTTAAGCACCCAACTCTTGGTTTCAACTCAGGTTGTGATCTCAGGGTCATGAGACTGAGCCACAAGTTTGGCTCTGCGCTCAGCACAGAGTCTGCTTAAGACTCTCTCTCCCTCTCCATCTGCCTGTCACCCCTGTGTGCATGCAATTTCTGTTTCTCAAAATAAATGAATAAACATTTTCTAAAAACCCTCTCAATCATTGCTAAAAGGAATGAAAAATGGTACAGTTACTTTGGAGAACAGTTTGGTAACTTCTTATCAAACTAAACATACTCTTACACACAAGTGTCCATTCACAGATGAATGGATAAGGAAGATGTAGATTATATATACCCAATGGAATATTACTCAGTTATAAAAAGGAATGAGATCTTGCCATTTGCAATGACATGGATAGACGTAAAGGGCATTATGCTACATGAAATAAGTCAGAGAGAGAAAGAAATTCCACACGATTTCACTTATATGTGGAATATAAAAAGCAAAACAAATGAACAACGAAAACAGACCTAAATATAGAGAACAAACATGGTTGTAAGAAGCGGGGGAGAGGGATGGGCAAAATAGGTGAAGGGGATTATGAGGTACAAACTTTCAGTTATAAAATAAGTCACAGAAATAAAAAGTACAGCATAGGGGGAATACAATCAGTAATACTGTAACAATACTGCATTCAGGCGCATGGTGATTACACTTCTCACGGTGAGCATTGAGTAAACGTATTGAATTGTTGAACCTGAACCGCTATGTTGTACACCTGAAACTAACATCATATGTCTAGTATACTTCAATAACAAATTAACTAACATAGTTAAAAATGAACCAGTAATCATGCTCCTTGGTATTTACTCAAATGAGCTGAAAACTTATATCCACACAAAAACCTTCACAAGGATGTTTACAGCTGCTTTATTCATAATTGCTAGAACTTGGAAGCAACCAAGATACCTTTCAGTGGTGAATGTGTAAATGTTAAGGACTACATGTTTTTAACCTCCTAAATTCATTTGTTGAAGTCCTAACCCTCAATGTAATAGCATTAGGAGGCAGGGCCTCCAGGAGGTGTTTAAGTCATGAGGCTGGACCCATCATGAATGGGACTAGGGGCCTTATATAGGAGACCCCAGAGAGCTCCCTCACCCCTTTGACCATGTGAAGACACAGCGACAAGACAGCCATCTACGAATCAGAAAGCAGGCCATCCCCAAACAATCGCCCGGCACCTTGATCTTGGACTTACCAGCCCTCAGAGTCGTGAGAAATATGTTTGCTGTCTAAGCCACCCTGTCTATGGTACTTTCATCATTGCAGCTCTCGGGACTGCAGCCACCACTATCAGTCCCCCTGCTGCCACATCTGTGAGATCCCAGCCTAGCTCAGCCCCAGTGCTGCCACTTCACTCCCTCCTCAGAGGCATGTACTGCCCCCTTTTATGAGTGTGTGATAATTCACTTGACCTGTCAGTGGACACTTAGATTGTTTCTGATCTTCTGCTACTATAAACAGGGCTGCGGTGAACCACCTCTGAGGAATAAATTTCTAGAAGTGGAACCTCTGGGTCATGAGAATGTATATTTTCAATTCTGACAGATATTGCTAAGCTGCCTCCCACAGAAGTGACACCAACTTAATTAATCTTGTGAGTAATGGATGAGTGTGCTTGTTTCTCCAATCCTGGGCAACACATGATAGCAAATTGTTTTTTCCAATCTGATGGGAGAAGATGGCATCTTATTATAGGTTTTGTTGACAAAAATCTTCTTGAAGGAATAAGCAATTATTCAATAGCTACGCTACGGAAGCCCTGGACAATCCAGTGGAATATGAAGAGATATAAAATAAATGTTCTCTGCTCTCAAGTGTGGAATCAGGAATACACACATGCCCTCATTTGAGAACACAAACCAACCACCTTGTCAGAGGCAGCAGCGTGGTCTGGTCAAAAGGGCCAAGCAACTCAGCCTGACTCTGTAACTAGCTGGCTGGACCTCAGTTTCCTCCAGTGTAAAGTAATGTCATTAAGTCAAATGATCTCAAAGATTCCTTCAGCTTTGGCCATTCTATATTGAAGAGAAATCAGTTAACCCAAATTCACTTTAAAAGTAAATACAGTACTCTCTACACATAACTGGAGTCAGTCTGTACAGCAGAATAACAACGGTAGTGTGCTACCGAAACCCGGAGAAGGGGTGCTAATGGTGTCCTTGCTCTGTGCCCAGAAGCATGATTCAATCACTGCTCTGTGCTCAGACCAGACCTCAGGATTTTTTAATTAATTAATTTATTTGAGAGAGAGGGCACAGGGGAGGGGCAGAGGTTGAGAGAGAGAATCCTCAAGCAGACTCCACACTGAGCACGGAGCTCGATGTGGGGCTCAATCCCAGGACCAGGAGATCATGACCTGAGCCAAAGATCAAGAGTCAGCTTGAGGCAGGCCCAGGGGCTCCCAGACCTCAGGATTCTTAAAAGAGCACCCCAGGCAGCTACCTCTGGCTGGCATCAAGGATGTAAGAGGAACTCCTGTTGGGCGTCATCTAACTCATCTAACTCACAAGACACCCTCACCTTGGTTTGCTGACCAGCATGGTTTTACACAAGGAATTTGAACAGGGTAACAGTGATTCTAAGTGGTCCCTGGCAAACCAGGGCTCCTGCCTTCCAGCACCTACATAACAGCATAAAGTTGGGACACAGAGCTAATGGTCCACAGTCTAATCTATTCATTTTTAAAACATAAACTATGAAGCACAGGATTATTATCTTTCATTAGTTTTACTCTGTATCTATTATTCTCCCACATGTAAGGAAAGCAATAAATTAACTTTCAACAAAATAACAAGATGCAGACAGATTAAAAAGTAGATTACTGAATGATTTGACTTCACTGAAAGGCTGCTATGGCATAAAGAATTTCAATTAGTAGAAAAATGGTGTCTCTAGAAATTTCAGGAGACACCTCAATCCCAGGGCTAGGTCTGTGTTTCAGGTGCACAGACCTTGGGAGAAGTTTCCCTATCCTAAATCACACATGCTGGATGGAGTTTTTATTTTTTTCCACTAGAATGCTATGGGCTTGTCCCCAAGAGTCTTCTAAAAACCCAAAAAGCTGTTCAGGAAACTGAAATAGTTAGGGATATTAAAAAGCCTGCATGTGAGGAACAGCATATTTGGGGACTATGTCTATCAGTTGGTTCAGGCTGTTCCATCAAAATACCACAGACTGGGTAGCTTATAAACAATAGAAATTTATGGCTCACAGCTCTGCAGGGTGGGAGTCCAAGAGCAAGGCACCAGCATGGTCATGTCTTGGTGAGGGTCTGCTTGTGGTTCATATGTTGGCGCCTTCCTACTATGTCCTCACATGGTGGAAGGAACATGGAAGGCTCTCTGGGGCCTCTTTTACAAGGGCACTAATTCCATTCATGGGGACTGCACCCTCATGACCCAAGCACCTCCCAAAGACCCCACATCCTAATACCATCACCTCTGGGGGTTAGGATTTCAATATACGAATTTGGGGAAGACACAAATATTCAGACCACAGCAGTATCTTCGAAGTTCAACTTTAGAATGTCCTAGAGATTCCAAAGATGATTTCTTTTGCCATTACCATATATGAATTAGACATCTTTATTTTAAAAAAAAAGCTTACTTAGTAAGAGGCCAAGATATTATTATGGACCAAATGTTTGTGTTCCCCACAAATTTATATGTTGAAGCCTTAACACCCAGTGTGGCTATATTTGGAGAGTGGGCCTCTAAGGAAGCAATTAAGGTAAAACAGCGCCATAAAGGTAAAGCACTGACCTGAAAGGATTAATGTCCTTATAAAAAGAGACATCGGAGAGTTTGCTCTCTCCCCTCAGTTGTGATACTTTACGAATGATGTTGCTGTCAGGTACATAATTATATATTCTTTATCATGAAATAAAATTGTGTTTTGTCCATAAGAGACTCTAAATGTCACAAAACAAACTGAGGGTGACCGGGGGGAGGAGGGTAGGGAGAGGTGGTGGGGTTATAGACATTGGGGAGCGTATGTGATATGGTGAGTGATGTGAAGTGTGTAAACCTGGCGATTCACAGACCTGTACCCCAGGGGATAATAATACATTATATGTTTATAAAAAAATAAAAAATAAAAATGTTTTTAAAATTGTGTTTTGTTTTATTATTACATTAAAACATAATTTTCCTCTAAAAAATGTGTAAGATCTATATCAATAAATTTTAGTGTTCCTGAAAGACACACACAAGACTTCAACAAATAGAAAGATGTACCATGTTTTTTGTACAAGAAGGTTCATTATTTAATATCTTGTCTCCTTTATCAATACATTTAATGTTTATTCAATAAAAATACCAATGGGGGTATGGGGGGGATATAAACAAGTTAATTCTAAGATTCAAATATACAAGCAGAAAGCCAGGATATTTCTGAAAAGGAAGAAGGATAAGACAAGACTAATGTTATGAAATGTTAAAACAGTTACAAAGCTACAGTAATTTAAACAAGGTAATACTATTACCAGTCTAGAGAAAAAGAGCCACTGAACAGAAATGGAAAAGAAAATCCTCCCAAAATAGATCAAGATATACACAGCATATCCAGCTTCTGATAAAAGTGACATTGTATATCAAGGGATAAAATAATTTTAAAAAAAATTTTATTGTTATGTTAGTCACTATAAAATACATCATTAGCTTTTGATGCAGTGTTCCAAGATTCATTGTTTATGCACCATACCCAGTGTTCCATGCAATACGTGCCCTCCTTAACACCCACCACAAGGTCACCCTTCCCCCCAACCCCCTCCTCTAAAATCTTCAGTTTGTTTCTCAAGAGACCACAGTCTCTCATGCTTCGTCTCCCCCTCCGATTTTTCCCCCCTTCACTTTTCCTTTCCTTCTCCTAATGTCCTCCATGTTATTCCTTATGTTCCACAAACAAGTGAAACCATATGATTATTGACTTTCTCTGCTTGACTTATTTCACTCAGCATAATCTCCTCCAGTCCCATCCATGTTGATGCAAGAGTTGGGTATTCATCCTTTCTGATGGCTGAGTAATATTACATTGTATATATGGACCACAGCTTCATTATCCATTCGTCTGTCGAAGGGCATGTCAGCTCTTCAAAATCATTGTGTTAAGT
Source organism: Enhydra lutris kenyoni (assembly GCF_002288905.1). Taxonomy (NCBI): domain Eukaryota; kingdom Metazoa; phylum Chordata; class Mammalia; order Carnivora; family Mustelidae; genus Enhydra; species Enhydra lutris. The sequence goes on along the minus strand of NW_019154131.1, from coordinate 281,696 downwards.
GAAAAAGCCACATACAAAGATCACAGATTATATGATTCATTCAGACACAATGTCCAGAATAAGCAAATCTATGGCGAAAGAAAATAGTTTAGCTACCGACAGATGAATGGATAAAGAAGATGTAGTATATATGTATACGTACATATATACATATACATATATACATACATACACACACACAATGGAATATTAAGCAGCCATCAAAAAATGAAATCTTGCCATTTGCAACAACGTGGATGGAACTAGAGGGTATTATGCTAAGTGAAGTAAGTCAATCAGAAAAAAGACAATTATATGATCTCATTGATATAAGGAATTTGAGAAACAAGACAGAAGATCATAGGGGAAGAGAGGAAATAATGAAATAAGACAAAACCAGACAGGGAGACAAACCATAAGAGACTTTTAATCTCAGGAAACAAACTGAGGGTTGCTGGAGTGGAGGGGGCGTGGGAGGGATGGGGTTACTGGGTTATGGACCCTGGGGAGGGTGTGTGCTATGGTAATCACTGTGAATTGTGTAAGCCTGATGAATCACAGACCTGTACCCCTGAAACAAATAATACATTATATGTTAATTAAAAAATAAATCAATGGAGAAAAAAAAGAAACCACAAAATGTATTGTCATGAAGTAGATCATGTTTTCACACAAAAATTGTTCTGTAACTGGAGTTTAAACCTTAATCAAAATTCTTATTCTACATCATAATATTATTCTGACATGGTACAGATGTTTTTTCAACACTCTATGATGCATAATTTACATACCATAAAATTTCCCACAGGTGTTTTATAAACATTTTTTTCCAGTATCTCTATGGATTTCCCAGGACTGTCACATTTTTCTTAGAAACCACAAAGTGTATGGTCATGAAGTAGATCATGTTTTCTGACCAAAATTATTCTGTAACTGGAGTTAAAACTTAATCAAGAACTCTTCAATTTCATATAAACCACAGCTCTTACAATGTCACCATATGAAATAAAAAATAAATGCCTAGATATATATTAAAATTATATCACAGATATAATACAACATGGATCAATACCTGACTTGAAGAGATTTCAATATACTATATAAAGTCTCACGTAACACAAAGTTTACTTAAAATCAGTAGGGGACAAAAAGCTCCTACCATACCAACCCTTTCCAGATAATAGTTTTGAACTCTGGTTAAATACAAAAATAACTTCTGAAGATAGACAATTTAGAGCAACCAAGAGCAGGCAGGTATTGGAAGGGGACAATGGGCACTGGGTGTATCTCCATTTTCACAGCTTCTTGGCAGAGGAAAGCCCTACCCACCATAAGCAGCAGCTAAAATTTAGGGAAAACAACAACAACAACAACAAAAACAAACCAGTTTTGACAGCCAGCAGAGGTTGAAGCAATCACAGCAACTGCAAAAATGAGCAAGGAATCCTAAAAAGGCATGCACCAGAGAGTGAGAGCCCCAAATTCTGTAAATAAATGTTGTCCAATTTTTCAGACATGTGTGAACCAGCCTCTGAGCAGCTCAGCCAAGAATAAAAGAACTAAAATGAGATTTGAACCTGTGAGAGGTGAAATAAAATGAGTCATTTTATATATAGGATTAACTATATAGGATTAAACTATAAAGGATTAAAGATAATTCAGGGGTTCTTAAATCCAAGTCTTCACAGGATGGAACCATGAACTTTTGAACTGGACCAAACACCAAATATTCCAAAGACTCCCTAGGAACACCTGCAACTCGCTACAGTAACAGACTTTCGCTTAGTGAGAGCCTTAGTAACCAATCATATTTAACCAATATTAGATCTTCCAGGAACACCATTCGAAATTCTTTGTAAATAACATATATAAATATGCCCTTATGTCTTTAAACCTCCAGACTTTTGTTCCCTACTGAGACCCAATTTGGGGTTGCTATCCAAAGCCGTGCTCCCCACATTGCAATTCGAAGACCCTAAATAATGCTTTTATTTTATTTCAGTTCTGCCTGTTTTCTCTGTCAACAAGCTACTGCCCAAGAGGCAGTTTTCAGTCTGAGTCCAACCAAGCTAAGAGCCTACTAAGACAAATACAAATCAGTACTCTTCAGAGGAATTTAATAGACCTATACATAACTTCAGTGTCCAGAACACAATCCAAAATTTGCCACAGAAGTGAAGAACCAGGAAAAAGTAAGCCATTCTCAGGAGAAACCACAACCAGACTAACCCCGATGAATCAGATGTTGGAATTAGCTGCTTGAAAACCTCTGCCAGTACCAAGGATGTGAAAGAACTGAAGTCACATTTTGTAAATCTCAGTAGACAAATGGAAACTATAAAACAGAACCAAGTGGAAATACGAGAACTGAAAAACACAGTACCTGAAATTTTAAAATTCACATGAAGGGCTTAGCAACTGAATGGAGATAAGAGTCAGTGAACTTAAAGACAGATTAATAGAAATCATCCAAGCTTAAGAACAGAGAAAAGGGAATGTTAAAAAAATTAGCCTTGGGCTACTCAGAGAATTTCCAAGGGTCCAGTGTACATCCCAGAAGGAGAAGAGAGGAAGACCTAGGCAGGAAAATAGTCTGAAAGCAAACACCATCAACTGTCCCTGGTAAAAGCAAAATTTTATAAATTCAAGAAATTCAGTAAACCTCATTTAAGATAAAAATAAAGGCACACTTGTCAAAATGATGAAAACCAAATATAAAACTGCTGGCTTATCAGAAAAAAAAGGACTCCAGAAGACTGCAAACCATCTGTAAAGTGCTTAAAAACAACAGCAAAAACCAACTATAATTCTATACGCGAAAAATATCTTTTAAGAGTGAATGTGAAATGGGGCACCGGGGTGGCTCAGTCAGTTAAGCATCTGCCTTCAGCTTAGGTCATAATCTCAGGGCCTGGGGATAAAGCCCTGCTTCTGGCTCCCTACTCAGTGAAAAGCTTCTCCCTCTTCCTCTGCTTCCCCCTCCACTCACTCACACACACACACACACACACACACACACACACACACACTCTCTCTCTCTCTCTCTCTCTCTCTCTCTCAAATAAATTAAAAATCTTCAAAAAAAAAAAAAAAAAAAAGAGGGGCACCTGGGAGGCTCAAATGGTTAAGCATCTGCCTTCAGCTCAGGTCATGATCCTGGGGTTCTGGAATTGAGCCCTGCATCAGGCTCCCTGCCCAGCAAGGAGCCTGCTTCTCCCTCTCCCTCTACTGTTCCCCCTGCTTGTGCCCTCTCACTCTCTCTGTCAAATAAACAAATAAAATCTTAAAAAACAAGCAAACAAAAAAACCCAAAAAAACTGGAGGTAAAATAAATACATTTTCGAATTAAAGAAAAAAAGAAAAGTAAGAGAAATACCAGCAGGTCTGTTCTAAAAGAAATGTTAAATCCTAAAGGAAGATCTTTAGTTGGAGAGAAATGATGCCAGATGTTAATTTAGATTTTCAGGATGGAAGAAACAGCACTCAAAAAAGTAAATATCTGAGTAAAATAAGATAAAAAATTTTAATTTTGGAAAAAACACAAACTGTTCAAAGTAAAAAACAAAAACAACAACAACAAAAAAAACTGTATGGGGCACCTGGGTGGCTCAGTTGGTTAAGCATCCAACTCTTGGTTGGCTCAGGTCATGATCTCAGGGTCCCAAGATCAAGCCCCAGATCAGGCTAGATGGTCAGTGCTGAGTCTCTTCCTCTGTTCCTCCCCACACTCTCTTGCTCTCACTCTCTCTCAAATAAGTAAATAAATAAAATCTTTTTTAAAAAATTATAGAACTATCTTGTAGAGTTTATAAACATATGTAGATATAATATATATGTCATCTATATCATAAAGCGTGGGTGGGATAAGTGTGCATATTTGCAGGATTTCTGTATTAATGTGAAGTGGTATAATATTATCTCTAAACAGACTGTGAAAAATTAAGAATATATATTGCTATCCCCCAGAGCAAACTCTTAAAACTAATGCAAAATATAACAAAAAAGCCAAGAGATAAATTAATACAACATTCTAAGAGGTATTCAAATTATCCAAAAGAAGGGAAGAAAGCAGAAACAGAGGACAAACGGACAAAGAGTGTAATGGTGACCTAAATCCATGATATGGATAAATAAATTACATGTTAATAGAATCAACAGTCCCATTAAATGGCAGAAATTGTCAGGATGAATTTTATAAAAACAAAACCTAACTAATGAGCTGTCCACAAGAGAGCACTATAACATAAAGACATCAATAGATTAAAAGTAAAATGAAACAAGAAGAAACAAGAGAGGGAGACAAACCATAAGAGACTCTTAATTTCAGGAAACAAACTGAGGGTTGCTGGAGTGGAGGGGGTGGGAGGGATGGGGTGGCTGGGTGACGGGACACTGGGAGGGTATGTGTTATAGTGAGCCCTTACGCAATAGTGTAAGACGGATGAATCACAGACCTGTACCTCTGAAACAAATAATACATTATATGCTAATAATAACTTTAAAAAGATTAAAAATAAGTTAATAAATAAATTCTAAAAAAAGGCGGGGGGCACCTGGGTGGCTCAGTGGGTTAAAGCCTCTGCCTTCGGCTCAGGTCATGATTCCAGGGTCCTGGGATCGAGCCCCGCATGGGGCTCTCTGCTCAGCAGGGGGCCTGCTTCCTCTTCTCTCTCTGCCTGCCTCTCTGCCTACTTGTGATCTCTGTCTGTCAAATAAATAAATTAAATCTTTAAAAAAAAATTCTAAAAAAAAGTAAATGGTTCTGAAAGAAATCAAAGACTGACTAAATAAATAAAGGGATATTACATATTCATGGATAAGAAGACTAAATATTGTTAAATGGCAGTTCTTGCCACTAGATCTATAGATTCAGTATAATTCAGTCAAAATCCCAGCAAGTCATTTTGTGGGTATCAACAAACTGATTAATATAAAGTTTATATGAAAGACCAAATGACAAAGAATAGCCAAGAAAATACTGCAGGAGAGCAAAGTCAAAGGAATACATTAATCCACTTCAAAAATTTCTACAAGGCTACAGTAATCAAGAGTGTATGGCATTGACTGAAGAAGAGAAAATCAGGCCTACTGATCAAAAAATAGCTCAGAAATGGAACCACACAAATATAGTCAACTCATCTTTAACAAAGGATTAAAGATAATTCAGGGGAGAAAGAAAAATTTTTCAACAAATGGTGCTGAAACAACTGGACATGCAAGGACATCCTTTTTCTAGACAAAGACTTTAAGTCTTTCATAAAAATTAACTCAAAGTGGATCACAGACCTAAATGTAATATGCAAGCCCATAAAACTCCTAGAATATAGCACAGGAAAGAATCTAGAGGACTTTGGGCTTCATACTGACTTTTATACAACACCAAAGACAAAATCCATGGAAGAAATGACTGATAAGCCAGACTTCGTTAAAATTGAAACATCTATCCTGTGAAGATACTGCAAAGAGAATGAGAAGATAAAAACTGGGAGACAATATTTTGCAAAAGACATTATCTGATAAAAGACTGGTATTCAAAATGTACAAAAACATCTTAAAACTCAACAATAAGAAAATGAATGACCCCATTATAAAATGGGCAAAAGAATGAACACACCCATTACCAAAGATACACAAATGGCAAAAGAAGCATATGAAAAGATATTCAACACCATACATCATCACAGAATTGCAAATTAAAATGAGATTCTACTACATGCCTATTAGAATGGCCCAAATCCCAAATGCTGACAATATAAAATGTAAGGCAGGAAGTGGAGCAACAGGAACACTCCTTCACAGATAGTGGGACTACAGCACGGCACAGCCTCTTTGGAAGACAGTTTGGAAGTTTCTTACGAAACTAGGAACCGCACATACTCTTACCATATGACCCAGCAATTGCACTCCTGGGTATTTACCCAAATGAGTGAAAAACTCAAGTCCACACAAAAACCGGCCCACAAATGCTTATAAGCAGCCTTATTTGCAATTGCCAAAACTTGGTAGTAACCAGTGCTAAAAAGTGATAAGCTACCAAACCAAAGGTAGGCAGCAATCCTAAAGGCATAGTGCTAAAGTGAAAGAAAACAACATGAAAAGGCTACATACAATATAATTCCAACTGTATGAGGTTCTAGAAAAGATAAAACTGTGCAAACAGTAAGATCAGTGGTTACCAGGGGTGGAATGAACAGAGAAAGAGGATTTAAGGGACTGAAACTATTCTGTATGATGCCGTAATTATGGAAACATGTCACTACACATTTTCAAAACCTACAGGATGTAAAACATGAGAATGAGCCCTAATGTAAACTGTGGAGTCTGGGTGATGATGATGCATCGGTTTAAGTTCATCAACTGTAAGAAGTGTATGGTTGGGATGTTGATAGTAGGGTAGGCTCTAGGGACAGAGAAGAATAGGAGAACTCTGGACTTGCTGTTCAACTTCACTGTGAATCTAAAACTGCTTTAAAAAACAAAGTATATTAAATACTAAGTAAGACCAGAAAAAATAGTTAGATGAAATCATGATAACATGCTCCAACATTTATAAATCTTGAAAACATGACACCGAGGGAAAGAAGCCATTCACAAAAGACCACATATAGCATGTTTCCATTTATATGAAATGTCCAGAATGGGCAAATCTATAGAGACAAAAAGTAAATTTAGTGGTTGGCTTGGGCTGACAAGGGGGGGTGGTGTTGGAAAGAATGGGGAGTGACTGCTAATGTGGGTTTCTTTTGAGGTGATGACACTGTTCTAAATTGCTCAACTCTGAGAATATATTAAAAAACCACTAAATTATACCTGTTAAATGGGTGAATTATATATGTGAATTGTATCTCCATAAGGCTATTATTTTTTAAAAGTGGCTGGAACCCCTACCATGTATACTATAAGCATATGAGTGCTGAAAAGACCATACTAATAGATTTCCAAAGGTACAATACACTTTTCATAGTGGTGAATCGGCAGGAAAACTCATCACAAATATTTAACTGCCTAACAACGGGCCCTCAAAATACACAGAGACCTCAAATACACTGAATGAGAGAGAGAAATAAACAAGTCCCCAATCATGGTTGGAAATCTTAACGCCATTTTCTTGGCAGATGATAGAACTAGATCTAAAAAAAAGAATCAATAAAGACAAATGATCTAAACACCACCATCCATCACCTTGTCTAAAAATAAATATGCCAGTATTTAATAAGCAACTGTTAAGCATTTATTTAGTAATAGTTTTTTTAAATCTCCTTAAAACTTACAAAGATTTTTAGTAGTCAAGTCTTCTTGAAGAAGCTGTACCTTTTCCCTTCTAAACATATTTCCCAAGCATGGAGATTCATTTAAAACTATTCCATTCTTCCTAAAGCACAATGACCTTATTCTTTCCTCTTAGATTTTGAAATTTTCTACCCCAGAACCAAGATGGTTATTTTTTTAAAAGATTTTATTGGGTTTTTTTTTTTTTTTAAGTGATTTCTACACCCAGCATGGGGCTTGAATTCACAACCCTGAGATCAAGAGTTGTATGCTCTACTGACAAGCCAGCCAGGTGCTCCAATAATGGGCTTACTGATGAAAAGTTCGGGTTATCTTCAGAAATGTTTGTAGAGCCAACCATAGTGGTCAGCCAGAGGTGCAGAATATCCAACTACAATTTTTTTTTTAGTACTGTGAAAAAAAACTTAGTAAGAAGTAGACACAGCCTATGTCCCCATTTCATACACACAGCAGCACACACCTAGAAAGTCCTTTGTTCATTTCCTAATATCAAGCAATAGAAGCAAGACATAGAAGCTTGCATCTTCTGCTTTTCTCAGGAGGCTGTTCTGCTGCCAAAGCCTTATCAAATTCTCCGGGTTTTACGTGTTTTGTAACACTGTTACTTTTCAGCAATTCCCGGCAAGGTTCTATCTTCTCAAGAGACTTGCAGAGCCTGGTTCAATATAAGTGATTATCATGTGATCAGAGGGTCCAGGAGGCAACTGTACACCCAGGGGCCTCATTCGTGTGAACAAAGCCATGTCAAGGGCTCTGTGCTCCCCAAAGATCCAGGGTCCCAGAGCATGTTCACTCCCTATCAAATGAACCCAGATAATACAGTGTGCTCAGCTCAGCGTGGGAGCAGAAGGAAGATCAGGATTAAGCTAAAACTGCAAGGAGTGCATTAAGAGTGAGGAGGTGCCTGGTATATCTACATATGTCGATTCCACAGGAAGTCAGGGCCAGTTTATTTTTAAAAAGTTACAAAGTAAACTGAAGGACAGTATTTTTTTCATTCAACAAATATTTATTGAGGACTACCATGTGCCTGGCACCAAAAATATGACCTTGGGATACTGCAGAAAAATAGACAAAATCTTTCACTTTGTATAGCCTACATTCTAGTGCGGGCAGACAAATACAATAAACATATAAATTATATTTTACTTATTACCACTTAATGGTAATAAGTGGTATGAAGAGAACTAAAACAGAAGCAGGTTGGGGAGAGGCTTGGAATTTTGAGTAGGGTGAGTTGTGAAGAGGTCTCTGAGAAGGTGACTTTCCTGCATGTATGAAGGTGCCCACCATTGGTTTGCACACACATGCTTCAGAACTGACCAAATAGGGCCCCAGATGATTTCAGGGGATCCCCAAGCCCCCAAGTATCCCCCTGCATACTTATAAACCTGAAATTTCCTTAATGAGAAAGAAAAAAATTCTATTTAACACCATATTACCCAAGAGAAATATCTAATGATTTCAAAAAAAGCTAGCACTCAATGCCCCAGTGTTCATAGAAGCATAGGGCTGATGATGGGCTTTTTTGCTCAGTCATGAGAGAGGGGTAAAGCATAAATTCCAAGAAGATAGGGGGTCACTGAGTCAGGAGGAAGAGCCAGGGAGGATGGAGATGACAGGAGAACTTCTCAGACTATACTCATTCAGGTTCAGCTACCCATGACTGGTTTAAGGTATGAGCATATAGTATTTTTGTCCTGCAGCTAAAATACAGGCAATTCCAGTACACTAACTTTATGAAGTTTATTCAAAATAATTTAACAATGGCTCAACATCCTGGACATTCACCAATTATGGCAGTACTCTGCAGAATCCTTGCTCTCTACACTGTCCACACTAAGGTGGGAGATGAAGCTATGAACAGGGCTTCTCAAACTCTGGTCTTACATGTTCTCAGGAGTCATTGTTTTCTCTGTGAAGGTGAATTACTTTTTCAATCTGTAATCACCCTTCCAATGAGTTCTGCCTCAAAAATTCAGTGCTAGTGTTAGCATTTGAGTTATGAATTAGAGCCAAGCAATTCTATTCTAGTTTCCTGGCTAATAAGCAAACACCAGAGGCAAACTTAATTCATAAATTACACACCTTGAACAAGTAACATCATGGCCCACTGTGCAAGGTAGAAGACATAAGCAATCATGTGATGCCTGGTGGAAAAGGCCTGTGGAGGGGCAGGGCTGAAGGGGGTGGGGTGGAGGCAGCCAGAGACAGTGGCAGCACACGCTGGTGGAGACATGTCAAACCCACAGCACCACCACCACAGCAGTCAGGGTTTGGTCATGTGCTCTATGGAGATTTTGTTCGGGCAGAAGACACTATTTATTATAGAAAATTAAAATTAATCTGATTTTTAGTGGTCTTATAGCTTTACTCTTACATTTTTAAATCATAAATATATTTTGATTGCACAATTGTGTAAAACTTATGGAATCTATTCTACAAACTTAATTATGTGAAAAATGCCTTTTTTTCTTTTTTTAAGTTACACTTGGTTTTGGGCCCCATCCCAAAGGAACGATGAGAGAGCCAATCTGTTACTGGGATTCCCAGATCCTTACTCCAGGTTCTACAAAAGTTAGGACAGGTATGGAGGCCCATCTTCTCTTCAGTCTCCTTGCTACCATAAATTTATTCTCTATCCATGCATGGCATTTTGATGAGTATGGCTTATTTTTGCATATTTCAGCACAGAGAGATGTGTGGGCTACTTAGATTGTCTATAAACCATAGGAAGGTGCATTCTTTTTTTTTTTTTTTTAGTATTTTATTTATTTGTTTGACAGAGAGAGATCATAAGTAGGCAGAGAGGCAGGCAGAGAGAGAAGGGGAAGTAGGCTCCCCGCTGAGCAGAGAGCCTGACGTGGGGCTCCATCCCAAGACCCTGAGATCATGACCTGAGCTGAAGGCAGAGGCTTTAACCCACTGACCCACCTAGGCTCCCCAGGAAGCAGCATTCTTATCAGGAAAGAATGGGCTGGAGTGCTGGCTTGGTTTCTAATCAGAAAACCCATTCTCTGATGGCAGATACTATAAACCTTTCTGTTACCATATCTCAATAGCAGTGAATGTCAGAAATGGTCCTTAATTGATGAAATTAGCAAAATGCTGATAGGCTAATAGTTACACTGGGGCTCTCACTGGCAAAATTAAAGGTTTCCAGATATTTGGGGAGACTGGGAAGATGGTGGCATAGGAGGACCCTAAACTCACCTCATCCCCATACATACAACTAGATAACACTCACATCAGTGTAAATAACTCAAAAAATAACCCAAAGACTGGCAGAACAAATTCCACAACTACAGGCAGAGAAGAGACCATACTGAAGAAGGCAGGAAGGGCAAAAATGTGGTTGGGGAGCTAAATGGATTGTGACTATCCACAGTGGGTAGGGAGCCAGGGCCACAAAGAAGGGCAAAAAAACCCCAAAACCAGACTATCATACCAGGGAGCCTGCACAAGGAACACGAGATCCCCCTAACATTTGGCTTTGAAACCCACAGGGGGCAAATTTCATGAGTTCATGCAATCTGCCTGGAATTAAAGCCTAGTATTATAAAAAATCAGTAGGCTTGGCTTCAGGAGAGCCCAGAGGGCATTAGGAAGCTGAGTCCCTGCCCTTAAAGAGAGAGCACAACAAATAACCAGCAGAGAAACAGCCTGGAAGAGCAATTTGAAAAAATGCCTCCGGTCAGGAGGTAGAGTTATTTATTCATTTCAAGAGTGTGGCCCTGAGAAGCAGGGATCATAGGAAGACTCTTCTAGGAAAAAAGGAGCAGCAGGCATCATTACCCTTCCCTGTCCCTCAGCATAAACAGCTACCCATCTGCAGAAACCAGCATAGCACCCACACCAAGCCCCACCGCCCCCATTCTTCAGTAGATCCACCTTTCCCAATCATACTTGCCTCAGGCCTGGCACTGCAGGCCCCCTCCCCCACAAGACCTGCATAAATACCACCAATACTTCATCTCCCAAACCCTGCCTGTTGTAGGACCTCAGTTCCAACAGTGGCAGCAGGTCTCATTTTGCAAGTGCACACCTTGTTAGAATGCCCCCCACCTGGCTAGAGACCAAACACAGCCTACAACAGGCAAAGAGGGATGATGTAGAGGCTAGACTGAAGGCAAAATCAGTCAGGAGTCAACATCAGGGCATATGGAACACACATAGGAGACACTCCCTGAAGCACCAGGTCCTGAGGAACAGGACAACCTTTTCTTCATAAGGTCATCATCTTCAAGAAGTGATATAGCTGACTTCCTAACACAGAGAAACAGACAGAGAGTTAGAAAAAATGAGGAGACAATGGAATACGTCACAAATGAAAAGAACCAGACAAAACCACAGCAAGAAACCTAAGTGAAAAGAAGATAAGTACAATTAGATACCACCTCACACCAGTCAGAATGGCTAAAATAACAAGTCAGGAAATGACACATGTCGGCGAGAATGTGGAGAAAAGGGAACCCTCCTACACTGTTGGTGGGAATGCAAGCTGGTGCAGCCACTCTGGAAAACAGCATGGAGGTTCCTCAAAAAGTTGAAAATAGAGCTACCTCATGACCCAGCAATCGCACTACTGGGTATTTACCCTAAAGATACAAATGTAGTGATCCGAAGGGGTACATGCACCTGAATGTTTATAGCAGCAATGTCCGCAATAGCCAAACTATGGAAAGAACTAGATGTCCATCAACAGATGAATGGATAAAGAAGACATTGTATATATATACAATGAAATACTATGCAGCCATCAAAAGAAATGAAATCTTGCCATTTGCAACGACATGGATGGAACTAGAGAGTATTATGCTTAGCGAAATAAGTCAATCAGAGAAAGACAACTATCATATGATCTCCCTGATATGAGGAAGTGGAGATGCAACATGGGGGTTGTGGGGGTTAGGAAAAGAATAAATGAAACAAGATGAGATTGGGAGGGAGACAAACCATAAGTGACTCCTAATCTCACAAAACAAACTGAGGGTTGCTGGGGGGAGGGTGGTCGGTGGGGGGGGGGGGGGGGTTATGGACACTAGGGAGGGTATGTGCTATGGTGAGTGCTGTGAAGTGTGTAAACCTGGCGATTCACAGACCTGTACCCCTGGGGATAAAAATACATTATATGTTTATAAAAAAATTTAAAAATTAAAAAAAAGAAAGAAGATAAGTAATATACCTGATAGAGAATTTAAAGTAATGGTCATAAAGATACTGGACTGGACGAAAGAGTGGAGGACATTGGTGTGACCCTCAACAAAGAGATAACAAGAGAACCAATCATAGGGCACCTGGCTGGCTCAGTAGGTAGAGTGAGTAACTCTTGATCCTGGGGTTGTGGGTTTGAGCCACACACTGGGTGTGGAGATTACTTAAAAAAAAAAAAAAAAAAAAAAAAGGAAAGAAAAATAATCAATCAGAGATGAAGAACACAATAAATGAAATTAGGGGCACCTGGGTGGCTCAGTGGGTTAAGCCTCTGCCTTCCGCTCAGGTCATGATCTCGGGATCCTGGGATCAAGTCCCACATCGGGCTCCCTGCTCAGCGGGGAGCCTACTTCCCCCTCTCCCTCTTCTGCTCCCCCGATTTGTGCTCTCTCTCCTTCTCTCACTCTCTGTCAAATAAATAAATTCTTAAAATAAATAAATAAATAAATAAATAAAAATAAAAATAAAATGAAGTTAAAAATACATTTGATGTGGGCGCCTGGGTGGCTGCAGTTGGTGAAGCAACTGCCTTCAGCTCAGGTCATGATCCCAGAGTCCTGCATCAGGCTCCCTGCCCCATGGGGAGTCTGCTTCTCCCTCTGACCTTCTCCCCTCTCTTGCTTTCTCTCACTGTCTCTTTCTGAAATAAATATTTTTTTAAAAAAATACACTTGATGAAATAAATAACTAGGCTAGAACAAGCAGAGGAACAAATTAATGACCTGGAAGACAGAGTAATGGAAAAAGCAATCCAGCTGAACAAATGAGAGGGGAAAAAAATTACACAAAATGAGAACAGATGTGAAGAACTCGGTGACTCCATCAAGCATAATGATGTTTGCATTATAGGGATCCCAGAAGAAGAGAGAGGAAAGGAAGCAGAAATTTTATTTGAAGAAATAATAGTTGAAAACTTTCTTAATCTGGGGAAGGAAACAGATATTCAGATCCAGAGGCACAAAGACCCCCTAACAAAATCAAACCAAGGAGGTCCACATTAAGACCAATAGTAATTAAAATAGCAAAAAAGTGGTGATAAAGAAAAAAATTTAAAAGCAGCAAGGGAAAAGACAGCTACACACAAGAGGAAACCTCCATAAGCTTATCAATAGATTTTTTAACAGAAATTCTGCCAGAAGAGGATGGCATGATATATTTGAAGTACTGAAAGGGAAATACCTGTAGCCAAGAACATTCTATCCAGCAAGGCTATCATTCAGAATAGAAAGAGAGAGAAAGAGTTTCTCAGATAAATAAAAACTAAAGGAATTCATGACCATTAAGCCAGCCCTACAAAAAATATTAAAGAGAACTCTGAGCGCAAATGAAAGACCATAATTAAGACTATGAAAAGTAAAAAACACAAAAGCAGTAAAAATAAATACAATTTAAAAATCAGTCAAGGACCAATAATATGTTATATGTTAATTAATTGAATTTAAATTTAAAAAGTTTTAAAATATGAAGAGATTATGCTGAGTGAAATAAGTCAAGCAGAGAGTCAGTTATCATATGGTTTCACTTATTTGTGGAGCATAACAAATAGCATGGAGGACAAGGGGAGTTAGAGAGGAGAAGGAAGTTGAGGGAAATTGGAAGGGGAGGTAAACCATGAAAGACTATGGACTCCGAAAAACAATCTGAGGGTTTTGAAGGGGCGGCGGGTGGGAGGTTGGAGGAACCAGGTGGTGGGTATTGGAGAGGACACAGATTGCATGGAGCACTGGGTGTGGTGCAAAAACAATGAATACTGTTACGTTGAAAATAAATTTAAAAAATTTTTTAAAAAATTAGGTGGGGAAATAAGATACAGGCCACAATAATGGTGGTGATAATAATAATAATTATTATTATTTGTGATGAGAGAGCTCAGTGAACATAGCTTCATCTTTTCATCCCAGAGGAAAAGCATTGAAGATGGTGGGGTGTGTGTATATACCCTTAGGACTGTGGAAGGTTGTTTCTCATTAGCATCTTCCCATGGCATAACTGGGTAGAATTGTTACATTGCTTCTGTTCACAGGAGTTGGTTCGTGCATTCTTTCTTTCATCGATTCATTCAACAATTACTTTTTTTTTTTTAAAGATTTCATTTATTTATTTGACAGAGAGAGATCACAAGTAGGCAGAGAAGCAGGCAGAGAGAGAGAGAGAGAAGCAGGCGCTCCGCCGAGCAGAGAGCCCGATGCGGGACTCGATCCCAGGACCCTGAGATCATGACCTGAGCCGAAGGCAGCGGCCCAACCCACTGAGCCACCCAGGCGCCCTCATTCAACAATTACTTAATAATTGCTTTCTACCTACAAAGTACTGGAAAATAAATCATATTTTAAAAAAGTAAAAAAAAAAGTTTTAAAAATATACTATATGTTAATTAATTGAATTTAAATAAAATAAAATAATTTTTTTAATTAAAAAAAATAAAAATCAGTTGAGGAATTCACAAAGAGAATGTAAAATGTGACACCATACACCTAAAATGTAGGTTGGAAGACAGGGAGAGGAGTAAAGAATGGGTTCAAACTTATGTAACTATTAATATAAGTTGCTATATGTAGAAGATGTTAGATATAAACCCAACAGTAACCACAAATCAAAAACAAGTAATAGATATGCAAAGAATAAAGAGAAAGGAATTCAGCTATAACACTAAAGAAAAGCAGTAAAACCATGAAAAGAGAGCAAGAGAAGAGAGAGTAAGAGAAAAACTATTTAAACAACCATAAAACAAGTAACAAAATGGCAATAAATACAATCAATAATTACTTTGGAAAGTAACTGGATGAAATGTTCCAATCAAAAGAATAGGGTAACAGAGTATATAAAAAAAAAGACTCATCTATATGCTACCTACAAGAAATTCATTTTAGATCTAAAGACACTTTGGACTGAATGTGAGAAAATGGAAAAACGTTTATCACACAAATGGATGGCAAATGAAAACCAGAGTGGTAATACTTATAATGGAAAAAACAGACTTAAAAACAAGACTGTAACAAGAGACAAAGGAGAACACTATATAATAATAAAGGGGACAATCCACCAAGAAGATATAACAACTGTAAATATTCACCCAACATGGGAGCACTCAAAGACATAAAAAAAGTTAATAACATAATAGAACTAATCAACAGCAATGCAATAATAGTAGGGGCCTTGAACATCCCAACTGCATCATGCACAGTTCATCCAAACAGAAAATTAGCAAGGAAACAGTGGCTTTAAATAACACACTGGACCAGATGGACTTAACAGACATATTCAGAACATTCCATCCTAAAAGAGCAGAATACACATTCTTTTCAAGTGCACACAGGACATTCTCCAGAAGAGATCACATATTAGGCTGAAAAACAAGTCTCAACAAATTCAAAAAGATCAGAATCATACCATGCATCTGTTCTGACCACAACTCTATGAAACTAGAAATTAACCACAAGAAAAAATCTGGGAAGACCACAAACACATGGAGATCAAACAACATGCTACTGAACAATGAATGGGTCAACCAAGAAGTCAAACAAGAAATTAAAAAGTACATGAAAATGAAAGCACAATGGTCCAAAACTTTTAGGATGCAGCAAAAGTGATTCTAAGTGGGAAGTATGCAATTATACAGGCTTACCACACAAAGGAAGAAAAAGCTCAAATGACCTAACTTACACCTAAAGAAACTAGAAAAATAACTACAAACAAAAACTAAAACCAGCAGAACAAAGGAAATAATAAAGATTAGAGCAGAAATAAGTGATATAGAAACTTAAAAAATAATAGAACATCAATGAAACCAGGAGCTAATTCTTTGAAAAGATCAACAAAATTAATAAATTTCTAGTCAGACTCATTAAAAAGAGAGAGAGAGAGAACTTGAATAAGCAAAATCACAAATGAAAGGAGGAATATAGTAACTAACACTACAGAAATATAAACAATTGTAAGAGAATATTATGAAAAACTATAGGCCAATAAATTGGACAATACAGAAGAAATGAATACATTTCTAGAAACATATAATCTAAGAAAACTGAAGCATGAAGAAATAGAGAATTTGAACAGACCAATTACCAGCAAAAAACTCCCAACAGGGGCGCTAGCTGGTTCAGTCAGTAGAACATGCAACTCCTGATCTTAGGGTTGTGGGTCTGACCCTCACATTGGGTATAGATATTACTTAAAAATAATATCTTAAAAAACAAAAAACAAACAACTTCCCACAAACAAAAGTCCAGAACCAGATGGCTTTACAGGGAATTCTACCAAACATTTAAAGAAAAGTTAGTATCTACTCTTATTAAACTATCCCAAAAAACAGAAGAAGGAAAACTTCTATGAGACCAGTATTACCCTGACACCAAAACCAGGGAAAGGCATGACCAAAAAAGAGAACTATAGGCCTGTTTCTCTGATGAATATAGATGCAAAAATCCTCAACAAAATAATAGCAAACTGAATCCAACAATACATTTAAAAAAAATAATTCACCATGGGATAAAGAAGATGTGGTATATATATATATATATATATATATGGTGGAAAACTATGCAGCCATCAAAAGAAATGAAATCTTGCCATTTGCAACAACGTGGATAGAACTAGAAGGTATTATGCTGAGCGAAATAAGTCAATCAGAGAAAGACAATTATCAAATGATCTCCCTGATATGAGGTATTTGAGAGGCAAAGTGGGAGGTTTCAGGGGTAGGGAAGGAAAAAATGAAATAAGATGGGATCAAGAGGGAGACAAACAATAAGTGACTCTTAATCTCACAAAACAAACTGAAGGTTGCTGGGGTGAGGGGGGTAGGGAGAAGGTGGTTGGATTATGGACATTGGGGAGGATATGGGATATGGTGAGTGCTGTGAAGTGTGTAACCCTGACGACTTACAGACCTGTACCCCTGGGGCAAATAATACATTATATGTTAATAATATATATATATATACATATATATATATATATATATACAAATCATTCACCATGATCATGTGGGATTTATTAGGGAATGCAAGGGTAGTGCAGTATTTGCAAATCAATCAATGGGATACGTTACATCAATAAGGATAAAAACCATATGATCATTTCAGTAGATGCCGAAAAAGCATTTGACAAAGTACAACATCCATTCATGATAAAAACCCTCAACAAACTAGGTCTAAAGGGAACATAATTCAACGTAATAAAGGCCATATATGAAAAATATGAAAAACCCACAGCTAGCATCACCCTCAATGGTGGAAAACAGAGAGCTTGCCCTTCAAGTCAGGAATAAGACAGGGATGTCCACTTTTACCTCTTTTACTCAACACAATAGTGGAAGTCCTAGCCACAACAAGCAGACATCAAAAAAGAAATAAAAGGCATCCAAATTGGTAGAGAAGAAGTAAAACTTTCGATATTTGCAGATGACATGATACTGTATATAGAAAACCTGATAGGGCATCTGGGTGGCTCAATCAGTTAAGAAAACCTTAAAGACTCCACCAAAAAACTGCTGGAACTGATAAATGAATTCAGGAAAGTCACAGGATACAAAATGTTCAGAAATCTGTAGCATTCTTCTACACTAATAATGAAGCAGCAGAAACAGATATTAATAATCCCCTTTACTATAACACCAAAACTAATTAAATATCTAGGAATAAACCTAATCAAAGAAGTGAAAGACTTGTATCTGAAAACTATAAAACACCAATGAAAGAAACTGAAGACAACACACACACACACACACATACACACACACACATAAAATGGAAAGATAATCTATGCTAATGGATTGGAAGAACAAATATTGTTAAAATGTCTATACCACCCAAAGCAATCTATACATTTAATGCCATCCTTATCAAAATATGAACAGTATTTTTCACAAGAAAATACCAACCCTAAAATTTGTATGGAATCACAAAAGGCCCCGAATAACCAAAGCAATCTTGCAAAGGACAAAACTGGAGGTATCATAATGCCTGTCTTCTGTATTAGAAAGTTGTGGTAATCAGTTTGGTACTGCCACAAAAATAGACACATAGATCAACAGAACAGAAAACCCAGAAATAATTATATGACCACAATTATATGGTCACTTAATCTTTAAGAAAGTAGGAAGGAGGGGGCACCTGGGTGGCTCAGTGGATTAAGCCGCTGCCTTCGGCTCAGGTCATGATCTCAGGGTCCTGGGATCGAGTCCCACATCGGGCTCTCTGCTCGGCGGGGTGCCTGCTTCCCTCTCTCTCTCTCTCTGCCTGCCTCTCCGTCTACTTGTGATCTCTCTCTGTCAAATAAATAAATAAAATCTTTTAAAAAAAAAAAAAAAAGAAAAGAAAGTAGGAAGGAATATCCAATGGGCAGAAAACAGTCTCTTCAACAAATGGCATTGGGAAAACTGGACATCTACATGCAAAAGAATGAAACTGGACCACTTTCTTTCACCATACATAAAACTAAACTCAAAATGGATTAAAGATCTAAATGTAAAATCTGACACAAAAATTCTAGATGACAGCACAAGCAATAATTTCTCTGACATCAGCTGTAGCAACATATTTCTAGCTAGCTCTCTTGAGGCAAGGGGGGAAAAAACCAAAATAAACTAGTAAGATACATCAAAACAAAAAGTTTCTGCACAGCAAAGGAAATAATCATCAAAACTAAAAGGGAAACTACTAATGGGAGAAGATATCCAATATAGGGTTAGCATCCAAAATACATAAAGAACTAATACAAATCAACACCCCAAAAAACAAATAATCCAATTTAAAATGGGCAGAAGACATGAACAGACATTTCTCCATACAACTGTTTAATCACTGCATTGTACACCTGAAAGCTAATATAACACTATGTGTTAACTATACTGGAAATAAAATTTAAAAACTTAATGAAAAAATTGCCGGGGTGCCTGGGTGGCTCAGTCATTAAGCATCTGCCTTTGGCTCAGGTCGTGATCCCAAGGTACTGGGATTGAGCCTCACATCGGGCTCCCTGCTCAGTGGGAAGGTTGCTTCTCCCTCTTCTATTCACCCTGCTTGTGTTCCCTCTCTCACTGTGTCTCTCTCTCTCTGTCAAATAAATAAATAAAACTTAAAAAAAAAAAAAGGGAGGGGGAGTTTCCAGATCTGTATTAGATACATTAAAGCTACCCTTCTTCACCTTGGGAGGATGAGAATCCAAGAGGCAAGTAGCTTAACTCCTAAACATCCTGTGTCTAGTCATTACAGAGAGAATTTCTGGCTGCTGGTGACAGTTATAAAATAACCCAGCCTCAAGAAAGTTGTAGCATCTTACCTGATGTATAGCATCTTTCCCTGTGCAAAGCAGTGATCAGATCACAAGAAAGGATGAAATTTTGGATTCCATGGCATCACTGAACAGACTGCAGGTATAGTTTTATTTTGTTTTGTTTTGTTTTGTTTTTACCTGATTGCTATTAAGTGTTGTTTAATTGATACCTGTATAATGTATAGTCCAAGACTCCTTTTTATTATAATCAAGAGGCAAGGTTATGAGGGGGGAGTGTCTAACTCTCATCTATTTTTGATCCTATGTGGCAGAAAGCCTCTAGCAAAAGACACCTAAAATTTATAAAGGATCAACTTGTCCTAAGTCAGTAGGAAGCTCATGACTCTGAGAGTCAGGCCTCCATATATCTGTGCCAAAATGGGCACAGGAATTTTTGCTGAGCCAAGGCCTGGGGCCTAGCATCCCCGAGTGTTCCATCAGCTATTAACCTCTCCCTCCAAAAGCCTGTACTTCCCCAGAATCTTCAACAAACTGTGCTGAAGATCTCTTCTCTAGGAGCCTACAGCTCCTTTCCTAGTCTTCAGGGATCTCCCTCATGAAATTTAATGCCCATTACCAAGATACTCATTGTCTGTTCTCCCTAACAGATGGAAAAGGGAGCAGCTATCGAAAGATTATGAATAACAGCAGCAAAATATCTCTTGGATATGAAACTGAAAGAAACAGATTGTCAGGTAAAGAAAAACAAAGAAAGCTCATCACCAATAGACCTGTTCTAAAAGAAATGCTAAAGGAAATTCTTCTGATGGAAGGGAAATAATACCAGGAGGAGAGTGGAAATTTTAGAAACAAAAGAGGAGAAATAGAAATGTCAAATAGCTATGTAAGTATAAGAGACTTTTTCTTCTCTTGAGTTCTTTAAAACAGGTATGACATGTAACACTGAACAACCTTCAGTGTGATAAAGATATAACATATAAGTAAAGGATCCTATGTGACAGTATGGTTTCTATGTTCTACTTGAAGTGGCATTATCTACTTGTCCACCCTTCCTTCCTTCCTTTTTTTTTTAAGAGAAAGAGAGAGCAGGAAAGGAGCAGAGGGAGCGGCAGGGAAAGAATCTTAAACAGACTCCACACTCAGTGCAGAGCCTAATACAAGGCTCAATCTCACAACTCTGATATCATGACTTGAGCCAAAATCAAGAGTTGGACATAACCGACTGAGCCACACAGGCACCCTGCATCTTCTCTCTTTTCTTTTCTTTTTTTTTAAAGATGTTATTTATTTTAGGGAGAGAGAAAGATATGTGTATACATGAGGTGGGGAAGGCACAGAGAACAAGGGAGAGACTGGGAGAGGGAGAGGAAAAGAATCTCAAGCAGATTTCACATGCTCTATGCACAGAGCCCCACTCAGGGCTCAATTACATGACCCTAGATAATGACCTGAGCTGAAACCAAGAATCAGATGCTCAACTGATTGACCCACCTAGTCACCCTGCATCTTATTTCTAAGTAGACAGAAAAGTTGAATATGCATACTGTAATTCCCTAGAACTACTAAAACAACTATACAGAGATACACAGTCAAAAACCTCAATAGACTGATTAAAATGGAATACTAAAGAACATTCAAGCAATCCAGGAAAGGGAGAAAAATAAAAACATAGGTGTCAGTTATATGTTAATTATACCTCAGTAAACAGAGACACACACACACACACAGAGGACAGAGAGAATATAAATAACAAAATGATTGAAATAATCCAAACATATCAATAGTTACATTAAATGTAAGTACTCTAAACACACTGATAAAAAGAAAGGATCTATCAGACTGAAATTTTTTTAAGAAGACCTAAATATGCTCTCTATAAGAAATCCACTTCTCATCTCTTAGTAAATACATGAATTCCTGTTGTCATCTGAAATAAATTATGACTGAAATGTTAAAAAAAAATCCACTTCTAATATAAGTAGAAGGATGCTATTTTTTTTCCATGTGGAGTGACTATATTAATATCAGAAGAAATAGATTTTGAAGTAAGGAAAATGACCAGAAATAAAGAGGAACATTCAATAATGATTTCAAAATGCATTTTTTTCATCTGGAGTAACTATATTAATATCGGAAGTACACTTTGGAGTAAGGAAAATTACCAGAGATAGAGAAGAATATTAAATAATGATTTCCAAATGTCTGTTCACCAAGAAGACCTAACAATCCTAAATGTAAATACAGTAGTTCTCCCTTATTCACCGTTTCACTTTCCAGGTCGTCAGTCAAGGTCTGAAAACAGATGATCCTTCTGACCTGTGGTAAGAAGGTCAACAGCACACTAACACTATATCAAAATGCCTATTTCATTCACTTCACTTCATCTCCTCATGTAGGCATTTTTTCTTCTCACATCATCACAAGAAGCATAAGTACAGTTGAGTAAAACATTTTGAGAAAAAGAGACAATATTCACATAACTTTGATGACAGTATATTGTTATAAATGCTCTATTTTGTTATTAATGTTATTGGTCTCTTATTGTGCCTAATTTGTAAGTTAAGCTTTAACATAGGTATACATGTATGCAAAGGAAAAAACATAGTACATATAGGGTTCAGTTCAATCCAGTTTCAGGCATTCACTGAGGGTCTTGGAACATATCCCCTGCAGATAACAGGGGGCTACTATATAATTAAAAATGGGCCAAAAAACCCACAAAGCTAAAACTGATGAAACTAATACCAGTTCCAACACATAAATAGTACTAGTCCTCCACACAAGAGAAAAGACTGAACAAAATGAAAATCAACAGGCTGTTCTAGATCCATCAGAATGAGGTTACAGGGAAAACTGCTACCCCAAAACCAGAGACTCAGACCCAGGAATACAGAGAACCACAGCGTTGCTGGAACAGAACCCTCCAGAGCCCTTGACTGGCTGAGTGCATAAACAGTAACTGACAACTGCTGGAGGCCAACTGTGGAAAGTGGAGTTTAAAACTCACAGGCCCAGTCTTGAGGAAAGGGGAAGGAACATGCTTTCATGAGATTTTACTCCAGGAGTCCCACCAGCTTCTCATGGTGTAGACTGCAAGGAAAAATTCCCTCACGCTTTGGGCAGAGGTGAGATTAAAACTAATCATTATGAAATGCATCTTGAGAAAAGTTAACCATCTTGAAAACTCACCCATACCAAAGGCCCTCTTGCAAGGAAAAGTACTTTATCAAAACTTTATCTCACCTGGGGGAAGACTGACAAGTGGGGCCTCCCCTAGCCCTCCTGTCTCACAATAGAGAGGAAAAACAAAACAAAACCAAAAAAGTAAAGGCTGAGAAGGTCTTACCAAAGGCACACTCCAGGGCCTCAGTCCCACAAAAACTTGAGCCCTGACTCACAGGACTGCAGAATGCCTTCCATGCCCAACAGCTCACAACATCCACAGGGCTCCAGTGTAACAGCAGCTGATTACAAATGAGAGACGTAAGATGAAGACTCAATTTCTGATGGAATTTCTGGGGAAACCTAAAGATAGTAGAGAGACAAAAAAAGGACACTTGAAGAATCTGAACCCTCTGACATCTACAACTACAGCAAACATCAAACATAGCCTAAGTCCTACCCAGATAACAAAACCTCACACTAAAGGTCTATTTACTTCAGTTCTTATTACCTCATGTGTCAAGTGCCACTGTCAACAAAAAAATTACAAGACGTGGGGCCACTGGCTGGAGCAGTTGGTTAAGCATCTGACTCGGTTTGGGCTCAGGTTGTGATCTCAGGGTCTCAAGATTGAGCCCATGTCCGGCTCCATGCTTGGTGTGGAATCTGCTAAAGTCTCTCCCTCTCCTTCTGACCCTCCCCTCACTTTCTCTCTCTCAAATAAATAAATCTTAAAAAAAATATATATATAGGGTGTGCTAATGTCTGAAGAGACAAAGCAAACATGAACTCAACTCAAATATGGAAAAGATTTCACAATGATCAGATTGAGCATTTAAAATAACTATGACCAGGGGCGCCTGGGTGGCTCAGTGGGTTAGGCCTCTGCCTTTGGCTCAGGTCATAATCTCAGGGTCCTGGAATCGAGCCCCACACCAGGCTCTCTGCTCAGCAGGGAGCCTGCTTCCCCCTCTCTCTCTGCCTGCCTCTTATGCCTACTTGTGATCTCTCTCTTTCAAATAAATAAATAAAATCTTTTAAAAAAATAAATTAAATAACTATTACTAATATGCTAGGAGCTCTGGGCAACTGGGTGGCTCAGTTGGTTAAGTGACTGCCTTCAGCTCAGGTCATGATCCTGGAGTCCCAGGATCGAGTCCCACATCAGGCTCCCTGCTCAGCAGGGAGTCTGCTTCTCCCTCTAACCAACCTCCCCATGTTCGCTCTCTCTTTCTCTCTCTCTCTCAAATAAATAAAATCTTTTTAAAAAATATGCTAGTAGCTCTAACAGAGAAGAGTGAACAACCCACAAAGACAAAGTTAATATAAGCAGAGAGATGAAAACGCAAAGAATCAAAAGAAGATCCCCAAAATCAAAATACTATAAAAGAAATGAAGATTGCCTTTGACCCACTCACCAGCACACTGAAAGATATGCATAAATGGAGTAAGAGAGGAAGAAACACAGAAAAAAGAAGGAACATTTGAAGTATTAATAGGTGAGAATTTTCCAAAGTTCATGGTAGACACCAAACCACATATCCAGGAGGCTCAGAGAACATCAACCAGGATAAATACCCCCAAAACCCTCCACCTATAGATATCAAACTACAGGAAACCAAAGACAAATCATGAAAAAAGCCAGGGGAGGAAATACCTTACCTATTGCTAAAAAGAAACCACACATCTAAAATGGCAGCATTTGGGCCAAGTTACCAAACGGGGTTTTAATGCCTAACTTAATTATACTTTCAACCTGCCCCAGAAATGAAGTCTTAACAGGTTGGAATTTTCTGACTGGCACCAGCAAGGCAATCTGTCCCTTACCAGCCCCCAAAGGAAGATGAGGTAATTCACCTTACCCCTACATTTCCCCTAAGGCAAGGTGACTTTGCCTGAAACAATCCTTTCTTTTCTTTTGCTAGTAACTTTCTTGCCCTACCCTTCTTCTATTAAAAACCTTCTATTTTGTACAGCTCCTATGAGCTCCCCTCTACTTGCTAGATGGGATGCTGCCTCAATTCATGAGTTGCTTAATAGAGCCAATTCTATCTTCTAGTACACTCAACTGGATTTTTGTTCCTTAACACTATAGAGAAGAAAAGTAAAGAATTACATCCAACTTCTCTGAAACCAAGCAAGCAAGAATAAATGAAGGTAAATAAAATCTTTCTTCTTATTCTTAACTAATTTAATAGATAACTGTTCAAACTCAAAACAGCACCAACGTGCTAGGTAATTATAGCTTATGGATAAGTGAAATAAATGACACCAATATTATAAGGAATGAGACAGAGGAATTGGGAATATTCTGTCCTGAGATACCTTCACTATCTGTAAAATGGTATGGTTTTATCTAAAAGTAGACACAGATTACAAATGAATCTTGGACAACATACCTTTGAACTGCATAGGTCCACTTATACACAGATTTTTTTCAATAAATACAATACTGTAAATGTGTACTCTCATCCTTATGATTTTCTTAATAACATTTTCTTTTCTCTAGCTTATTTTGTTGGAGGAATACAGTATATAACATATATTACATAAAAAATATTTTAGTCGGGGTGCCTGGATGGCTCAGTGGGTTAAAGCCTCTGCCTTCGGCTCAGGTCATGATCCCAGGATTCTGGGATCGAGCCCCACATCGGGCTCTCTGCTCAATGGAGAGCCTGCTTCCTCCTCTCTCTCTGCCTGCCTCTCTGCCTGAGATCTCTCTCTGTCAAATAAATAAATAAAATGTTTAAAAAAAATTTTAGTCAACTATTTGTTATAGGTAAGCTGTCCAATCAATAGAAGACTATTAAGTTTTGGGGAAGTCCAAAGTTACATGTAGTTTTGACTGCTGTGGGGCAGGCCCTTAATCCCCAGCATTGTTCAAGGGTCAACTGTAGTTGTAACTGTATATTGCAAACTCTAGAGCAATCATTAAATTTTTTTTTCAAAAGAGTTGATATGCTATGAGAAGAGAGAAAACAGAATCACATAAAATGCTTGATTAAAATCAGAGAAGGCAGAAAAAAAGGCAGAAAAAGTTAAAGGAAACAAAGAAGGGGTGCCAGACTCATTCAGTTGGTAAAAGCATGCGACTCTTGATCTCAGGGTTGTAAGTTTGAGTCCCACACTGGGTGTAGAGATTAGTTAAAAATAAAATCTTTATTTAAAAAAAAAAAAAAAAGAGCAATGCCTGGGTGGCTTAGTCAGTTGAGCATAAATAAATCTTAAAAAAAAGATTTCAGCTCAGGTCATGATCTCAGGGTCTTGGGATCCAGCCCCACATTGGGCTCTGAGCTCAGCATGGAGTCTTCTTGCCCTTTTCCCTCTGCTCCTCTCTACTCTCTCTCTCTCTCTCTCTCTTCCTCAAATAAATAAATAAAATCTTAAAAGAAAAAAAGAAAACAAAGAATAAATGCAATGAACAGTTACAAATATGTTACTTATTGATCAACTATATCAATGATCACTTTTAATATGAATGGTCTAATAAATACACTAATCAAAAGACAGAGGCTCTCAGTGTGCATAGAAAAGACCCAACTCTGTGTGTGTGTGTGTGTGTGTGTGTGTGTGTGTGTGTGTGTGTGTGTGTGTTATATATTTATTTAAAGTATGCTCCACACCCAATGTGGGGCTTGAATTCATGAACCTGAGATCAAGAGTCACAGGCTCTACCAACTGAGCCAGCCAGGGACCCCAACACCCAACTATATTTTGTCTACAAGAGACCTGCTTTAAATATAAAGGCACACATAGGTTAAAAGAGAGAAAGGAAACTATCCCATGCTAATGTTAATCAAAAGAAAGCTGCGGAGAAAGGGGAACCCTCTTACACTGTGGGTTGGAATGCAACTGGTGCAGCCACTCTGGAAAACAGTACAGAAGCTCCTCAAAAAGTTAAAAACAGAGCTACCCTCTGACCCAGTAATTTCACTACTGGGTATTTATCCAAAGGATACAAATATAACGATTTGAAGGGACACCTGCACCCCAGAGTTTATAAGAGCAATGTCAAAATTGCCAAACTAAGGAAAGAGCCCAGATATCCATCAACAGATGAATACATTTAAAAAATGTGGTGTATATATACAATGGAATACTACTCAGCCATCAAAAAATGAAATATTGCCATTTGCAATGATGTAGATGGAACTGGAGTGTATTATGCTAAGCAAATTAAGTCAGTGAAAGAAAAATAAATACCAGATGATTTTACTCATATGTGGAATTTAAAAAACAAAACAGATGAACAAAGAGGAAGGCAAGGAAAAATAAAATAAGATAAAATCAGTGAGGGAGGCAAACCATCAGAGACTCTTAACTACAGAAAACAAATTGAGGGTTGCTAGAGGGAAGATGGATGGGGTGGGGTAACTGGGTGATTGATGGGTGTTAAGGAGGGCACATGATGCAAGGAGCACAGGTGTTATATGTAACTGATGAATCATTAAATTTTACCGCTGAAACTAATAATATAGCATATGTTAACTAAATTGAATTTAAATAAAATTTTTTAAAAAGCTGGAGTAGCTATATTGATTTTAAAACAAGGAAAATTATCAGGGACATTATGCCATGATAAAGGGGACAGTTCTCCAAGGTAACATAACAATCCTTGAGTGTATGAACCTAACCACAGAGTATCAAAACACAAAAGGCAAAATCTGATAAAACTGCCAGGAGAAAAAGACACATCCACTCTTACAGGTGGACACGTCAACACCCTTCTATCAGTAACCAACACCTCCAGCAGGCAGAAAATCATTACAGCTAGAGTTGAACAGAACAGCGTCCTGACACAACACCATCAAAGAAGACACCAGCACAATACACCTTCTTCTAAGCTGGAAGTCAGTAACAGAAAGATAAGAGTAAAATCTCTAAACATTTGGAAATCAAACAGCGTACTTCTTAATAATCCACTGGTCAAAGAGAGGACATCTCATGGGAAGTTTTTAAATATACTAAACTGAATGGAAATGGAAGTGCAGCCTATAAAAACCTGTGCAATGTAGCTAAAGTAGCTCTCAGAGGAAAACCTATAACACTACATACTTGTATTAGATAAGTTCACGCTAAAAATCAGAAAAAAAATTCAACTATCCATTCATGATAAAAACTCTCAGCAAACTATGAATAGAAGTAAACTTCCTCAAGCTTCCACTTCAAAAACTAGAAAAAAGAGCAAAATGAACTTAAACAAGCAGAAGAATGAAAATAAGAGAAGAAATCAATGAAATTGAGGCACAAAATAGAGAAAAAAATCAGTGAAACTCAAAGCTGATGTTCGTTAGAGCTGATTGATAAACTTCCAACAAGACTAACAGAAGAAACAAAATAAAGAAGACACAAACTGCCATTAGGAACAAAAGAGAGTATCTTTACAGGTTCTGTAGATATTGAAAAGACAAAAAAGTAAGACTATGAACAAGTAAGTTCAGCAACCTAGATGAAATGAGCCAATTCCTTAAAAATCACAAAGTATAAAAAATTTTCCAATACCAAATTGATAATCTAAATAATAACCCTATAACTATTAAAATAAATTGAATTTATAACTTAAAATCTTCCAAAAATATATGGGGGTGATCAGGCTACATTATCTGTCATCCCATTGATTGCCAGGATTGAATGAGCTGGTCTGACTGGCTGGGTGGCAGTCCCCTTCCTCCCTTACCACTACATGTGTGTCCCTTCCCAAGCTGCACATGGGATCAAAGAAGACCACCTCCCCCAATTTAGGAGGACTATTCTTTGGTCAAGGATATATAACTGGCTGTGCTCCTCTACTAGAACCTCCAAAAAAGCTCTCAAAGTCCATTTGTAGGAAAATGTAGGGTAGTCAATCTTCCAAGACTCCAGCCACATCCAAATGAGGTGCTGCATGTGGTAGTCTGCCTTTCTTAAGAATAATAAATACTTCCAAAAAACCCAAAGCAGCAGACCCAGCTGGTTTTACTAGCAAATTCTATCAAATACTTAAATTAAAAGTAACACCAATTCCATATAATATCATCTAGAAAATAAAGAGGAGATAATGCTTCAACTCATTTTATGAGGCCAGCATTACCCAGATAACAAAACCAGAAAATCACAATACAAAGGGAGGGGGGCCTGGGTGGCTCAGTCAGCTAAGCAACTGCCTTCGGCTCAGGTCATGATCCTAGGGTCCTGGGATCAAGCCCCGCATCAGGCTCCCTGCTTGGTGGGAAGCCTGCTTCTCTCTCTCCCTCTGCTGCTCCCCGTTTGTGCTCTCTCTCAACCAAAAAATAAAATCTTAAAAAAAAAAAAAAAAATACAAAGGGAAAGCACTAAGATCAATATCCTTCATGAATACAAATGTAAAATTCCTCAACAAATTAGCAAATCAAACATAGGCATATATAATATGAGATACAGATGAGATACAGAATCTATAAGATATACTATGAGGTAGGTTTACCACAGAAATGCAAGACTTTTCAAAAATCAATGATTAATCGTAACAACAGACTAAAGAAGAAAAACTACAAGATCACATCAATGGATGCAGAAAAAGCATTTCAAAAATTCAACAGCCCAAGGAGGTGGGTGGGGCATGAGTGTAATAGGGAAGGGGATTAAGAATATACTTACCCAATGGGCACTGAGTAACATATAGAATTGCTGATTATTGTACACCTGAAACTAATATTACCCTACATACTAACACTGTTAATGACATTGCAATTTAAAAAAAAATAAAAAACAAAAACAAACGAAGATTGTACTTATCTCCACAAGCACCAATAAATGTATAGAACTGCTGAATTATACTGTAAACCTGAAACTATATTAATTACACTTGAATAGAAAGTTTACACCAGGGTGCCTGGGTGGCTCAGTCATTAAGCATCTGCCTTCGGCTCAGGCCATAATCCCAGTGTTCTGGGATCTAGCCCCACATCATCGCATCATTGCATGATCGGGCTTCCTGCTCTGCGGGGAGCCTACTTCTCCCTCTCCAGCTCCCCTCTGCTTGTGTTCCCACTCTTGCAGTCTCTCTCTGTCAAATAAATAAAATCTTAAAAAAAAAAAAAAGTTCACGCCAAATTTTTTGAAAAAAATTCAACATCCATTCATGATAAAACCTCTCAGCAAACTATGAATAGAACTTCCTTAAGCTGTTAAAGAGCATCTACACAAAGCCCACAACCAACATCACACTTAATAGTGAAACACTGAATGTTTTCTCAACAAGACTAGGAACAAGGGAAGGATATCCAGTCCCACCCCATCTGTTCAGCATCATACTGGAAGTCCTAGTCAGTGTGATGAAGGAGAATATAAAAGTCATTACAAACTGGAAAGGAAGAAATAAAACTTCTTATATGCAGATGACATGATGTCTATGTAAAAAATCCCAAAAAGTCTACCCCAAAAATCTCCTCCAACTGATAAGTTTAGCAAAACCATAGAATACAAAGTCAGCATATAAAAATCAATCATGTTTCTGTGGACTTGAAACTGAAATTTATGAAACAATATTATTTACAACATTTTTGCAAAAAAGGTGTATACTTAAATATAATTCTAACAAAATGTGCAGATTTGTATGCTGAAACACAAAACACAAAACCATAAAAGAAATCAAAGAAAATCTAAATAAATGGAGAGACATACCATTTTTTTGAATTGGAAGATGCAATATAGTTTCCAATTCTACTCAAACTAACATAATTCCAACAGAAATCCCAGCAGAAGTGACATAGACAAGCAGATGAAAATGCACATGGAAAGGAATAGCCAAAGGTATTCCAGTAAAAAGGGAATAAAACTGGAGAATCCATATTACCTATTTTTAAGACTTACATTAAGGCTAGTATGCAAGATCTATAAAGAACTTATCAAGCTCAAGACCCAAAAAACAAAGAATTGAGTCAAGAACTGGGCAGAGGACATAAACAGACAGTTCTCCAAAGAATACATACAAATGAAAACATGCTCCACATCACTTGGCATCAGGGAAATACAAATCAAAACCACAATATGATACCACCTCACACCAGTCAGAATGGCTCAAATTAACAAGTAGGAAACAATAAGTTTCAGCAAAGATAAGGAGAAAGGGGAATCCTCTTACACTGTTGGTGGGAATGCAAACTGGTACAGTTACTCTGGAAAACACTATGGAGTTTCCTCAAGAAGTTAAAAATAGATCTACCCTATGACCCAGCAATTGTACTACTAGGTATTTGCCCCAAAGACACAAATGTAGTGATCCAAAGAGGCATCTGCACCCCAATGTTTATAGCAGCAATGTCCACAATAGCCAAAAAAATGGAAAGAGCCCAGATGGTCCTCGACAGATGAATGGATAAAGATGTGGGAGATATATATGATGGAATATTACTCAGCCATCAAAAAGGATGAAATCTTTTTAAAAAAAGGATGAAATCTTGCCATTTACAACAACATGGATGGACCTGGAGGGTATTATGCAAAGCAAAATAAGTCAGAGAAAGACAATTATCATACAGTTTCACTCATATGTGGAATATAAGAAAAAGGGCAGATGACTGTTGGGGAAAGGAGGAAAAACTGAATGGGAAGAAATCAGAGAAGGAAACAAACCATGAGAGACTCTTAACTATAGGAAACAAACTGAGGGTTGCTGGAGGAGAGTTTGTTGCAGGGATGGGGTAATTGGGTGATTGGCATTAAGGAGGGCAAGTGATACGATGAGCACTAGGTGTTATACGCAACTGATGAATAACTGAACTCTACATTTGAAACTAATGATGATATATGACTAAATGAATTTAGGTTAAAAAAAAAGAAAAAAAGAAGAGTTATTTTAAAGCTCTATTATCAAGACAGTGTGGAATTGGGGAAGGGATAAACAAACACACACATATGTCAATGAAACAGATTCTAGAGACTTCACTAACAGACTCACAAATACAGCCATTTGATCTTTGACAAAACTGCCAAAAAATCTGATCGAGTAAGAATAGTTTTTTCAATAAATGGTGTTGGAACAATCCACATGCAAAAGGGGGAAAAAAATAAAACCCTTAATGTAAACCTCATACCTAGTACAAACTTAAATAAAAATTTTTTTTAATTTTTGGGGCACCTGGGTGGCTCAGTGGGTTAAGCCTCTGCCTTTGGCTCAGGTCATAATCTCAGGGTCCTGGGAACGAGCCCTGCATAGGGCTCTCTGCTCAGCAGGGAGCCTGCTTCCCCCTCTCTCTGTCTGCCTCTCTGCCTACTTGTGATCTTTCTCTCTGTCAAATAAATAAATAAAATCCTTAAAAATTTTTTTTAATTAAAAAAAATTTTTTTAAAGATTTATTTATTTGAGAGAGCATAAGTGCATGTGTGTAGCTGAGCACAAGTGGGGGGAAGGGGCAGAGAAACAGGGAGAAGCAGACTTCCTGCTGAGCAGGAAGCCAGATGGGGCTTGATCCCAGGACTCGGAGATTATGACCTAAGCAGAAGGCAGATGCCTCATCACTGAGCCACTAAGGCGTCCCTAACTTAAAATTTATCAACACTAAAAACATAAAATGTAAAAGTACAGCACTTTTAGAAGAAAACATAGGTGGAAATCTATGGCCTGGACTTTTTAACATAAGACAAAAAGTAAAATCTATACAAGGCACATTGATATACTGGATTTCAGCAAAATTAAAACTTTTTGTTTTATGAAAGGCGTTGGTCAGAGAATGAAAAGACAAGCCACAAACTGTGAAGAAATCTTTGCAAACCACTTATCCCTGAAAGGGTTTGCATAGAGAATATATAAAGAACTATTAAAACTGAACAGTTAGAGGAAAAAAACTGAACAGTTAGAAAACAACTGAATTAAAAAAAAAAAACAACAACACTTGCGAAACACTAGTACTGACATACTTCCAAAGAAAATATACAGATGAAAATAAGCACATGAAAAGATATTCAACATCATTCACCACTAGGGAAATGTAAATTAAAACTGTAATGAGATACCTGCTACAGGTCTATTAGAATAGCTAACATTAAAATTTTTTAGAAGTTCTAATAGCAGGAACTGGCAAGGAGAACAAATTAAACTCTCATACATTGTTGCTGGAAATGCAAAATGGTAAAGCCACTCTGGAAAGAAAGCAGTTCCAAATTAAACAGAGACCTACTGTGAGACTCAGCAAACCCATACCTTGGTACCTACCCTAGAAAAAGCAAAAACATGTTCACACAAAACCTGTATGACAAATGTTTATAGCAGCTGTAGTCACAATGTCAAAAACTGGAAAACAGCTTAACATCCTCCAAGTGGTGAGTGGATTAACATCCATCCTCACCTTGAATGCTACTCATCAATAAAAGGAACAAATTGTTAATAGAAGCAACAACACAAATACTGAGAAAAAGGCACCAGTTTGGAAAGGTTACATGCTCTAAGATTCCACTGATACGACATTCTAGAAAAGGCAGAAATACAGGATGAGCAAAGGGATGGGCAAGATTTAGGACTACCAAGCTGTAGCAAGGGTGTTTTTTTGGTGATGAACTGTTCTGTATTCTCACTGTTGGGACAGTTACAAATCTATATGTGTGTTTCAACTCTCAGAATCCCCCCGCCACAAACACACACACACACACACACACACACACACACACACAAAGTCAATTTAAGCATATGCAATTTTTTTAAGGGGCAGGAGATCATTTTCCAGAAACTTCTGCCTTCAGCCCTATAACATAAAGCCCCCTGAAGGCAAGGGAACACCAAAATCTAGCTGCTGTCTTGGAATCAAAAAACAGAATAAAACATGTATTGAATTTGAGTTAATTACCCCGCTGCAGATTTATAAATGCTAAGGCATTTATACCTAGTTTTATTGAACAAAATAATTTCAGTTTACCTCTGAGGGCTTGTGATCACTAACTTCCCAAAAGGTCTCAAGCTCACTCCCATCGGAGCAGCAACGGTGTGGAATGCTGGTCTTTGAAGCTGCAATCTCCCTCCCATCCCCCAGCAGCAGCCTCCGTCAAATGGAGGGAGGTGTGTCACCACCTCCTCCCCGGAGGCCACTGTGAAGGAGAGGGGAGATGTGGGTGAAGATAAATCTCCAGAGAGACAAGCAGGCACTGAGTTTTCTCTTGGAAGGAAAAGAAGAGCACTGGCACAAGGGCAAGCAGGGAGGCAGGCAGGGCCAACTCTTTTTTCCTGAATGCTGTTGTGCAACTCACATCCAAGAATGGGAGCTCCCCCAACACTCAGCATTTGAGAAATATTATTACTGGTCACAGAACCACCCAGAACTTTACCAGTTCACTAGGTGGAGTATTTGGTTCTCTATCAAATGCTAGAAATTCCAGAAGAGAATTCATATGAATACCAACTTTTTTTTTCTTTTCTAAAATGTTTGAGAAACTGAGCAAGTGGCTTATTCCTTGCATGTTACTGTGAAACCTCCTTGTTCACATATTGTTAGCAAATACAGACCAGGAGGTGAGCACAGGGAGCATGCTGCTGCTTGCTTCAGCATTCTCTGGGTAGAACGATGTCGTCAAGAGAATCAGGAAAAGAGGCTGATTACCTAAGGGCACAATCTTGCTTTTCATTATAAAAAAATAAGCAAACACTGAATAGGCACAGTCTTGCTTGTCAGTGAAGAAACCCAAATTAGAACAACTTAAGAGTTTTTCACACCAGGGCATAGGTAACCTGATTCCATCTCTCCGGCACCCTAGGGTAGAGGGCTGACCCTCCTGCACCCTCCCTCACAGAGAAGCCAGTGGGGAAGTTCTGATCAGCAATCCCACAGCACACTCACCCACCAGCAATGTGAGTGGGCAGTGGTAAGCAGCTGGCAGGACTACAAGAAAGAAGGAAGGTGCATACATTTTATATCCACAGAGAAAGAAAACAGGAAGACTGCAATTCTTCACAGAATGCTCATTGGAAGTCTCTAATTGCTCAGAACAAAATCAAAAGCCTAACGAAAGCAAACACCTCAACACCATTGTATTTGTCAACAGACAAACCTGTAAACTCCATCAAAACAACCACTTGTCCGTTAAAAAAAAAAAAACAACAACAACCTGAAATTATGGCAGAGATGACATCCCAATCAAAGCATGTGTCAGTCTGCTGACACCAGTGATGTCGGGGGTGAGGAAGAAGGGAAAAAAAAAAACAACCACCTGAAAGTAGTAGAACAATGCAGAAATCTAGCACATGCTCCAGTTTCAACTCCACAAAATACACACTACAGGAAATGAGCACAGAACCTGGAGGATAACAAGGTCTTGGTTAATACATTCTTTTCCTTTAAGGACCTAATTTATTATTTTTTGAAGTATTTGCATATTTTGCCATTATGACATTTCTTTTTGTGGGACCACTGTTGCTATTTATTTTTATTTCAGTCAAGTGACCTTTAAAGGTTGAGGGAGAAAAATAAAAAGGGCACTAGGAGATTTTCTTAACACTCTACTTCCAGCTGTGTAAGTCTTGCATAGTCAGAGCCACAGGAAAGAGGTCTCTAACCTCTGACCCCTCGGTAGGTTGCTTGCTTTTGCCAAATAATCTTTTGATAAAAGAAAACTCATATTTTTTTTAACTCATCATTCAATGGGCACATTCCTAAGTACTTAAGAATTTATTAGCCCTGTGAGGGAGACACCACTGTTATCCCAATATTAAAGGTTAGGATATTGATGGAACCAGAAAAGACCCCAAATAGCCAGAAGAATATTGAAAAAGAAAACTAAGGCTGGCGGCATCACAATTTCCGGACTTCAAGCTCTGTTACAAATCTGTGATCATCAAGGCATATAGATCAATGGAACAGACTAGAGAGCCCAGAGGGTGACCCTCAACACTATGGTCAACTAATCTTTGACAAAGCTGGAAAGAATATCTAATGGAAAAAAGTCTCTTCAACAAAAGGTGTTAGGAAAATTGGACAGCCATGCAGAAGAGTGAAATTGGACCATTTCCTTACACCACGCACGAAAATAGACTCAAAATGGGTAAAAGGCGTTAATGTGAGGGGCGCCTGGGTGGCTCAGTGGGTTAAAGCCTCTGCCTTCGGCTCAGGTCATGGTCCCAGGGTCCTGGAATCAAGCCCCGCATCGCATCGGGCTCTCTGCTCAGCAGGGAGCCTGCTTCCCTTCCTCTCTCTACCTACTTGTGATCTCTGTCTGTCAAATAAATTAAAAAAAAAAAAAAGTGTTAATGTGAGACAGAAATCCATCAAAATCCTTAAGGAAAACACAGGCAGCAACCTCTTCAACCTCAGCCGCAGCAACTTCTTCCTAGACACATCACGAAAGGCAAGGGAATCAAGGGCAAAAATGAACCATTAAGACTTCATCAAGATAAAAAGCTTCTGCACAGCAAAGGAAACAGTCAACAAAACCAAAAGACAACGGGCAGAATGGGAGAAGATATTTGCAAATGACATATCAGATAAAGGGCTAGTATCCAAAACCTATAAAGAACTTATCAAACTCAACACCCAAAGAACAAATAATCCAATCAAGAAATGGGTAGAAGACATGAACAGACATTTCTGGAAATAAGGCATCCAAATGGCCAACGGACACAACAGACATGATAAGGTGCTCCACATCACTTGGCATCAGGGAAATACAAATCAAAACCACACTGAGGTACCACCTCACACCATTTAGAAAGGCTGAAATGAACAAGTCAGGAAACAACAGATGCTGGCAAGGATGCAGAGAAAGGGGAACCCTCCTACACTGTTGGGAATGCAAGCTGATGCAGCCACTCTAGAAAACAGTATGGAGGTTCCTCAGAAAGTTGAAAATAGAGCTACCCTACAACCCAGTAATTGTACTACTAGGTATTTACCCAAAAACAGTGATTTGAAGGGGCACCTGCACCCCAATGTTTATAGCAGCAATGTCCACAATAGCCAAACTATGGAAAGAGCCCAGATGTCCAACAACATATGAATGGATAAAGAAGATATATATGCAATGGAATATTATACAGCCCCCAACAAATAAAGAAATCTTGCCATTTGCAAGAGCTACCCTATGACCCAACAATTGCACTACTGGATAATTACCCCAAAGATACAAATGTATTGATCCGAAGAGGCACATGTACCCCAATGTTTATAGCAGCAATAGCCAAACTATGGAAAGAGCCCAGATGTCCATCGACATGAATGGATAATTAAGATATATACATAATGGAATATGATGCAGCCCAAGAAATGAAATCTTGCCACTTGCAATGAAATGGATAGAACTGGAGGGTATTATGCTAAGCAAAATAAGTCAATCAGAGAAAGACAATTATCACATGATCTCATTGATATGTGGAATTTGGGAAACAAGACAGGATCACAGGGGAAGAGAGGAAAAAATGAAACAAGACAAACCAGAGAGGGAGACAAACCATAACAGACTCTTTTTTTTTTTTTAATTTCTTTTCAGCATAACAGAATTCATTGTTTATGCACCACACCCAGTGCTCCATGCAATACGTGCCCTCCATAATACCCACCACCTGGCTCCCCCAACCTCCCACCCCTCACCCCTTCAAAACCCTCAGATTGTTTTTCAGAGTCCATAGTCTCTCACGGTTCATCTCCCCTTCCAATTTCCCTCAACTCCCTTCTCCTCTCCATCTCCCTATGTCCTCCATGTTATTTAAAAACCATAACAGACTCTTAATCTCAGGAAACTGAGGGTTGCTGGAGCAGAAGGGGATGGGAGGGATAGAGTGGCTGGCTGGTGGTGGACACTGGGGAGGGTATGTGTTTTCATGAGCACTGCTGTGAACTGTGTAAAATTGATGAATCACAGACCTGTAACCCTGAAATTAATAATATATGTTAATAATAAAAATAAATTTCAAAAAACAGTGAGGATATCAAAGCATAGAGAGGTTAAGTATTTGCTCAAAGTCACAGAGCTAGTAAATGAACACATATTGAGATCTAACTCCACAGTCAGAACTACCAACTTTAACATCCCGCCTCATGACTACTAATAATATCCAAACACACAAAGTGGTTTTGAATAAGAAAGTTTTTCCATGCATAAGTCAGGACTCTGAAATCCATAATATATGGGGCAATGTCTCTTCTAGCTTTAAACCAAACCTAACGTTCTATAAGAATTTTGTATTAGTAAACCTAATTATAAGGAATGAACACTAACTTGATAGTCCCCCAAACCAGACAGCCATATCCCAATTCATTTCTATTCATCTGCTATAAAACAGTGAGATATCTTCTCTTTACCAGAACCAGGATGTAATCTTTGTTTCGTGTTGGCTATAAACAATATAAGAGAATAAAATAATGCAACCAATAAGATTTATTTAGAAAACCATGATAGTCTCCTCTCATTATTGTCCCAACTTTCACATCTGAAATTCCAAATGTCCAATTAAGAGCTAAAGGTAAATACTGATCTTCTCTGTTCTCTACACATACTTAAAAGTCCACAGAATCCAACAGTGGGTTGAAGATTTGGGTTTCTACTTCTAAAGAATGAGCCTGCTGTGAAGGTCAGCGTCAACAGCAACAACTCAGTGGCCATAACGCAGATTCAGAATTGCCAAGAACTAATCATCTTCAATGTGGATGAAACACGGCAGTTTAAGAAACCAGGCCCTGGGGAAATCACTGTATTTCACTATTGCAGTTGCTTGAAGTCCATGCCAAACAAAATACACTAAAATAAAATGTTGTGATCCTGGGCTGATGCAAAATAACATGGAATGGAGCCCTTTCCAAGGCTGACACACAAGGGGCTCAAGAGCTAATGAGACTTGGCGCTCTGCCACAGAAGTTTCCAACACTGCAGTGCCTGATGGCCCCAGTGCAGAGAGGAGCTCAGGAGCACCAGGCTACTGCAAGTTCTGTGAAATGCACCTATGCCCAGCAGTCCCTGTTGATCAACCAATATACAAATCAATCCCACCTTGACTCACCCCAGAGCTGGACTCAGAACAGGAAAGAAATCTGGGAGCAAGTGCTGAGAGTCAAGAAGCAGGAGCCCGGCCACACACCTGTCCTTCGCTGACCTATGAGCTCAGGGTTGTCTGCTTAAAGGGAATCAGCTCTTTGAAAAATGATAGTGTAAGAGCCTTTTTAAAAAGCTCTCCCATTTTATTTTTATTTTATTTTAAGATTTTATTTATTTATTTGACAGAGAGATCACAAGATCACAAGTAGGCAGAGAGGCAGGCAGAGAGAGAGGGAGGAAGCAGGCTCCCTGCTGAGCAGAGAGCCAGATGCGGGGCTCGATCCCAGGACCCTGAATCCATGACCTGAGCCGAAGGCAGAGGCTTTAACCCACTGAGCCACCCAGGTGCCTCATCTCTCCCATTTTAAGTCACAGAATTTCAGAGTTGTATAGTACCTTAAGTTGTCTCATCCATTATCTCTCTCTTTTTTTTTAAGATTTTATTTATTTATTTATTTGACAGAGACAGAGAGAGAGAGACAACGGAAGGGAACACAAGCAGGCAGAGAGGGAGAAGGAGAAGCAGGTTTCCCACTGAGCAAGGAGCCTGATGCGGGGCTCGATCATGACCGGAGCCAAGGCTGATGCTCAACGACTGACCCACCCAAGTGCCCCTCATCCACTATCTTAATAGACTTGGGAAGCCATTCTCACTTAACAAATGTGGAAAACGAGGCACAGACATTTAGAGCCCAAAGACACTTCAAGAAATGGGCAGCACTAAAACTAGTACCTGTCCTGAGGCAGACTGGTTGAGGGCCTCACACCAACCCATCTCTCTTTCTTTTTCTTTCTTTTCTTTTCTTTTTTTTTTTCTTAAAGATTTTATTTATTTGACAGAGAGGAAGTAGGCAGAGAGGCAGGCAGAGAGAGAGGAGGAAGCGGCTCCCCGCTGAGCAGAGAGCCCGTGCAGGGCTCGATCCCAGGACCCTGAGATCACGACCCGAGCCGAAGGCAGAGGCTTAACCCACTGAGCCACCCAGGCGCCCCCAACCCATCTCTCTTCCCTATACTCTTCCCATGGGGTCATTCCCAGGCCATCACTGGCTAAAAATTAGATTTCTGCTCCCTGAGACAGCAAACACAAAGGAAGAGCAGTCTGGAGTGCTGGAGGTGAAGACAGAAATTCAGCTGGAATGTGTTGAGTCTGAAATCTAGAAGGCACCGAGGTAGAATGAGCAAAGGCAGCTGGATGTCTGGTCTGCTATGAAGCATTAGGGAAGGAAAATGCTAAAACCACTGTAAGGACTGTCTTCTTTTTTCCCACCTCTTCAGACCACAAAGCCAGAGAAAATACCACAGTTCACCAGATCTAAGATGCCACTGATTCTAAAACCAATGACTAAAAAAGAAAAACTGCTGTCAAAATCTGACACAATACTAAAACAGCATGGATTACATGATGCATCCCAAATTCAGAGACATTGTAACATGAAAAAAAAAAAGTAAGGTATTTAGATTACAGTGAATACAGAGTAGACATCTGTTTTTGTAACTTTTTATTCTAAAAATAATTTCAAGTTTATAGAAAAGTTGCAAAAACAGTACAAAGAATTCCCAAATACCCTTTACCCAGAGAGCTTCACCAGTTGTTTTCACTTTGCCCCATTTATCATGCTCATTGTATCATTTTCTTTCCCCACCCTTCTTCATTCTCTCAGATTGTTTCATACTTTGTGCCCTCCTATCTCTAAATATCTCAGTATGCACTTAGCAAACTCAAGGAAATGTGACAATAGAATGATCAAACTCAGGAAATGTGAAACTGATATAATACTATTGTCTATTTCACCACTCATTCAAATTTCGTCCATTGTCCTAATAATGTCCTTTATAGCTCTTCTGCCCCTTCCTGGCTCCATGCCAGGGTCCAGGAGTGTATTCAGGTGTCAGGTCCCTTTAGTCCTCTTTCAACTAGAATAGCTCCTCCTCTTTGCGCTTCTTGACCTTGAAATGTTTGAAGTACAGAGGCCAGTTAGTTACTCTGTAGAACATCACACAAATGGGAGTTCTTCTGATGTCTCCACACAGAGTCAGGTTACAGTGGGAATACCCCAGGGTGAGGTGGGTGAGGTTGTGTCCTTCTCCATACCTCTCATCAAGGAGGCACAGTGATGTCTCTTTACAGGCGACCTTAACTTTGGTCACTTAGTTAGGATGGCATCCACAGCAGAGCAATTACCCTTTATAAGAATGTGAATTATGAGAATTTTTAAAAAGATTTTATTTACCTAGGGCACCTGGGTGGCTCAGTCTATTAAGCATCTGCCTTTGGCTCAGCTCATGATCTCAGGGTTCTAGAATCAAGCCCCTCTGCTGGGTGGGGAATCTCCTTTTCCCTCTGCCCTTCCCCACTGCTTGTTCTCTCTCTCTCTCAAATGAATATACAAAATCTTT
This sequence comes from Enhydra lutris kenyoni, assembly GCF_002288905.1. Lineage (NCBI taxonomy): Eukaryota > Metazoa > Chordata > Mammalia > Carnivora > Mustelidae > Enhydra > Enhydra lutris. Next base: position 240,452 of record NW_019154131.1, on the reverse strand, counting down.
AAGAGAAAAATTTTTAAATAATTTTTTTAAGATTTTATTTATTAACTTAGAGCATGTACATGAGCAGGGATTGGGGGTAGACCAGGTCAGAGGGAGAGAGAATTTCAAGCAGACTCTGCGGAGCACAGAAGTCCAACTCGGTGTTTGATCCCAGGACCCTGAGATCATGACCTGAGCCAAAATTAAGAATCGGATGTTCAACTGACTGAACCACCCAGGAGCCCTGAATTATAAGAATTTCAGAAGTAAAATCTACAAACAACAAAGTCTTACTTTATGTGTACAATATGAAATAATAAAAATTGACAAAGAATTTTAAATGGGTCAAGAACAGCTTACTTTTAAGCACTTTGCCACAGAGCAGACCTGGCTAAATTGGAGTTAGGCAGGACCCCTGCAAGCATCCTATTTGAACCAGTTTTCTGAGGAGTGCTACTGGCAGTGAGAATAGGCCGCTATAGATCATAGGGTTTAGAAACTGGGCATCTATATTTCTGGCCAACTCAGGAGGCAAACTCGCTATTACTTCTCTTCATTTAGGTCTTTGGGGAGCAGTGACCTTGCTGAAGTCAGACTACAAAGCAAGTCACCCGAACCCAGGGAGCTAACTGGCTGGGGTACAGTCAGCCCTTGGGAATTGGGTTTCCCTGGGGCAGAAGTCACTACCCTCCCTGTTATCAAAGGGATGATAAACTCTGTTTTAACCCCATCCTCATGGGGACACACAGCCCCTGGGTATGCAAGGAGGGGGCTCATCTGTTCTGTAGTCTCTCCCCAGCTGGGGACTGGGTGGTACTGCCCACTCTTGGCCAGTTTTGTCCATGTTTATGAACATAGCCAAAACTCTGGAGGCCACATGGACTGGCAGTCCTAGCCGCTCCCTCCTCAGGCCACCTGAGGACAGCCAGGTCAGGTAAAGATATTCTGGATACCTGGAGCTTGCCCTAGGGCATGGCAACCTGCTGTCAAAATCTGACTGAGCAGACCACTCTGTTGATTTTTAAATAATGTATAACTTTTTAGTGAAATTCCAGTGCCCTTAAACTATGCCCCAAATCAGTGACTGTTTAATTACATTAGTTGATGTTGGTTCTTTTGTTCATGGTCTGATGCCATCAGTGACCCTGAAGGAGACCCCACAGGCTCCCGGTGTGAATGGCACTCCTAGGAGGTTGCCCTGGCAGGACCACAGAGTGGCTGGTGGTGGCTACAGCCCCAAACCCAACTCTGACTCATCTTTTTAACGTTATTCCCTTGGGCACGGACACACATGATGCCTACTAGGCAAAGCACAACCACTGCTTACATATGGAATTTGAGTTGCCGATTCCCTTACCTCTCACTCACTTCACACATCTAGACAGATTATGTAAGTCAGAGAGCTTTTTAACAGCATTAAAGACTCTTTCTTTTTCATGTACAGAAATCATCTAGTCGCTGAGGCAGTGACACATAGTTGGAAATCCCATGTGCTAGGAGGCAGAGAATCTGCAGAGAGCCTGTCCAGATCCTGGTACCATGGGATCTGAGCATAACCCCATCTTTGGGATGGGAACAAGAGCATGCCCTGGCTCAGCTCCTATGAGCACCACATGGAAGAATTTACCGAAAGCAGAGAACAGAGCCTGGTACACAGTGAGAGCATGCTTTAAAAACAGCCACCAAAAAAATTTTAAAGTTCAAAAAATTAAAAAAATAAGAATAATTAATAATAATAATAATAATTAATGTTGCTTTCTGTAAACCCAGGAATGGAGGAATCTTTTTGGATGGTGTTCTGTGTTGATGAAAGTTAGAGCATGTAGCTGGCACTGCCTGTACTCCTCTGTCTCTCTCAACCCTGGATTGTCCTTCCTTAAACTTCAAGATATAATGTGGCTTCTTGTTTCTCAAAGACTGGTACATAGTCTCCCTTGAGTTGAAATCATTTGTTTCTCAAATAAAC
>NW_019154131.1:201114-238107 GCF_002288905.1 Enhydra lutris kenyoni | reverse complement strand
GTTTATTTGAGAAACAAATGATTTCAACTCAAGGGAGACTATGTACCGGTCTTTGAGAAACAAGAAGCCACATTATATCTTGAAGTTTAAGGAAGGACAATCCAGGGTTGAGAGAGACAGAGGAGTACAGGCAGTGCCAGCTACATGCTCTAACTTTCATCAACACAGAACACCATCCAAAAAGATTCCTCCATTCCTGGGTTTACAGAAAGCAACATTAAAAATCCTTTGGTGGGGGCACCTGGGTGGCTCAGTGGGTTAAGCCTCTGCCTTCAGCTCAGGTCATGATCCCAGAGTCGTGGGATCGAGCTCCACATCGGGCTCTCTGCTCAGGAGGGCAGGCTTCCCTCTGCCGGCTTCTCTGCCTACTTGTGAACTCTGTCTGTCAAATAAATAAATAAAATCTTTAAAAAAAAATCCTTTGTTGGCAAAAGTCTTACCAGGAGGCTCAAGGTTACCCTAAGGATTGGGGGGGGGGGAAGCCTTCTGGTCCCGCAGGCCTCCAAATAGCTCCAGGTAGAATCTGACCCAAAGTTTTGGCCTCCTGCTTGTGATTAACCAAATCTCTGGCCTTGAGCCTGAATTCTTAATTTGTACTTGAAGCCAAGGACTCAGGTCAAATCTTAGGTCTAGTTACAGTCACTGCTATTCAGCCTTTTACAGAACGACCACGGAATTGATAGCAAAGTGGCCATGGCCCTGGAGCTGCCCTTCCAGTTCAGAGGGCACCATTCTCTCCAGTCAGGATCCATACCATGCCCAACTGCCCCTCTGAAACTTCCATCTCAAGGTGCGAAACTAGGACATGGTGTTTCTGCTTCCTTATTCTTGTCTTTTCTTGAGCCACGCAAGAAGAGAGAGATCTAGCAGTCACCTGTTCCTGCTAAAATCCAGAGCTAAGTGTCCACAGCAGAAAGAATATGGTCAGAGGGATCGCTCAAATCTCAAAAACCACATGTGCCATCTTCCCCCAAAACGGAGTCCCCACCAACCAGCACTTAAAGTCTCTCACCATAAAAGGCAGAATTTGAATACGCTGAATACTTAGAACTTTGCAACTCTTCTGTTACTCTATTTTCTACCACCAAATGTTCATTAGGACTAAGGACCAGAACAAAGGACACATTAACACTAAGGGATTTCCAACATGCTGTTAGCAAATGACTGTCAGCTCACCCATCTCGGAGCAGCCCTGTAAACAACGTATATAGATAAATAATAGTTAGAGGAAAGTTTTCCATCAAAGATTATATAAAGTCCTCAACTGAAAAAAAAATGTCCATACCCTAACTTTTCCTCTATAAAATGTTCTGTTCCTAATTTGATGGTGTTAAATGTTATCTCTAGTTCTGGTTCTTCAGAGAAGGCCTGCTATTTCCTCATCCTGCAAAAACAATTATCCTCTATTTTTTTAAAAGATTTTATTTATTTATTTGACAGAGAGAGAGGGATCACAAGTAGGCAGAGAGGCAGGCAGAGAGAGAGGGGGAACAGGCTCCCCGCCAAGCAGAAAGCCCGATGCAGGGCTCGATCCCAGGACCCTGAGATCATGACCTGAGCTGAAGGCAGAGGCTTAACCCACTGAGCCACCCAGGCATCCCAATTATCCTCTATTTTTTATTGAATCTGAACTACATACACACAAGACCCCTTTTTTTTTTTTTTGCCAGTATAGACTAGTTCAATCTGTAATAGTTTAAGCCACTAACAGATGATGTATAAATGAAACAGAAAAGGGACTGCATGATGGTACACTACTTATCTAACTGCCTTAGCACTTTTCTTTTAATATACAGACTCCTGCACACAGTTCATAAAACTGTGAGGCTGCTCAGTGTTCTGTTTAACAGACCAGTTTTAAGTACCTTTTTGTTGTTGTTGTTGTTTTTTAATGTATCCTAAGTCCAAGGCAGAAAACCTGGAAATCCCACTGAAGGCCTCTAGGAAAAATTCAAGAACATCCATAATCCCTTTCTCCTACTGACAGTGCTGGTGGTGAAATCTTAAGCATCATCTGACCTTCCCCAAGCCATCCAGCTCCACAGTTCTTGCCCTGGACACCCATCCCCCTCCACTGTTGGACGGCTTGGTCTAAGACTCCAGAGCACGATTTATTAGTGTGAAACACCCAAAAAGAACTGGACAGACTCCTACACGGGATTTGTGACTGAGCCCACCAATGGGGGAAAAGGGATGACCCTGCTGAACAACGAGTACAACACATAAAACTAGCAACAGAGTTTAGAGTCCCTGAGAGTGGCATGGTATTTCAATTTTCCCAAGTGCAAACTCGTGATACAACCAAAAGAAGCAGGTACAGCCTAAAAAGTTTCTATACGGAGGGATGAAATCTTAACATGCTGTGGATTAAGTTGCCTGCTCAGAGTAACTGGGCCTCGTGCTCTGCAGCTGAAGGGGGCAGCTAAGGGACCTGGCATCTGGGCGATCCTGGCAGCCGCGCGTCCGCAGAGGAAAGTCAGCGGCCTTGGCTCAAGCTCTGCCATTTAACCTCCGCGTCATCAGCGAGGACCACAGCCCTCGCCCCATCCCGACCGCACGCCAGGAGCTCACAGTCCCCTTCAGCACAGGGGCCGGAAAGCGGCAAACTGCTTGCGAGGATCGCGCACGCTGCAGGAACGGCAGCGACTGCAGAACCTGGTTTTCAAAGGTTTGGTGGAGCTGCTAGATTCCCGCGGGACACGTTCTTTTAAAGTGACCTCCCGCCCCCGCGTCCCCCTCCCAGCCTTCCGGGGTGACGGAAAAAAGGCGGCCAACACGTCAGGCTGACCGAACCTGGAGTCCCGTACCCGGAGGCTAAAGGAGGTCACAGATCCCGTGCAGGGGCCGGTTCCGGGCGCCGAGACGAGGGCTGGTGGTGTCACGGGGTTCGCCCCACGATCCCGCCGCGCCCACAGTCGCAGGGACCCGGACCCCCTCGTCCCCACCTGCCGACTGCCTAGTGCGCAGCCCGGGAGACCGCGCGCCTTCCTCTTCCGCGGCCCTCACCAGGGGCGCGCTCCCGGGCCTGTCGCACGTGCGGCGGAGGGGCGGGCCCCGCAGCCCCGCCCCAGCCCCGCTCACCTGGGCGGTGGGCGCCTCTGGTCTCCCCCGCGCGCGGGGCACAGGGGCGCGAGCCGACGGCGCTAGCTCGCGCGGGGAACCCACGACTCGTCCCGCTGGTGGCTCTTTGTGTCTGGAGGCCCCGACGCCGCGCTCCCGCAGCCTCCAGGCACCGCCTCCTCGTCCTCCCGGCGCCAGGCGCCGCTGGCCCAACCCGAGAGGGCGGGCCGGGTGGGCGGGGCGTGTGGGCGCCGGGCGGGAGGAGGCGTGAGCGCAGGGGAGTGGCGAGCCCGGCGCGTAGTCTCCCTGGCAGGTCCTGGGAGTCCAGCGACGCGCCGTTAATGGAGTTTGGCCGTTCACAGCGCTTACTCCAGCATCATTTTCTGGGAACACCCCGAGGACGCAAACCAGGTAGTAATACCCCAAATTCGCAGTTGAAGGAACCGGAAGACGCAAAACTTATGGTTCCTGTCTTCCCATCATATAGCAAATCAAGTATTTATTGAGCACCTACTAGTGCCAGGTGTCGTCCCAGGGACTGAAAATGGAGCAGTAATAATGCGGGGAGGGTTGGCCAAATAAAATAAAATAAGATAAGATACAATCCTTGCCCCTCGTGGAGTTTACAGGCCAGAAGACAATTTAAAAGCTTAAATGAAATACGCAAAAATGCTAGATAGTTATAAATGCCAAAAAGACGCAAATTAAGAGAGGAACTTAAGGAGTGCAGGAGGTATGGCCAGGGAAGGTGAGAAAAAGGGTGAAATTTTAAGTGAAGGCCAGAAGGGAGGGAGGGAGGCAGGCAGCAGTCCAGGAGAACAGTTGGCCAAGCCTTGAGTCTAGAGGATGCCCAGTGAGTTTCTCTGTGGCCAGGAAGAGTGGCAGGGTGAATTGTGTGGTGTGTGAAGCCAGAAAGAAGTGAAAGATGGGCGGAGAGGTAGGTAGGGCCTTGCTGCCCTCTTGTTAAGGACTTGTTTCTACTCTGAGAGTGTTTAGTAGAGGGAACTTGTGGTCAGACTTAAAGTCACTCCGGTCACTGGGTGAGGGCAAGTGGGGAGAGAGGGAGCAAAGGTTGAAGTAGGGAGACTGTTAAGAAGTGATGGTAGTGGGGCACCTGGGTGGCTCAGTAGTTAAGCGGCTGCCTTCGGTTCAGGTCATGATCCCAGAGTTCTGGGATCCAACCTTGCATGGGGGGGCTCACTGCTCAGTGGAAAGTCTGCTTATCCCTCTTCCACTCCCCCTGCTTGTGTTCCCTCTCTGGCTGTCAAATAAATAAATAAAAATCTTTAAAGAATAAGGAGAAAGAGAAGGAGAAGGAGAGGAAGAGCAAGAGCAAGAGGAAGAGGAAGAAGAAGAAGAAGAAGAAGAAAAAGAAGAAGAAGAAGTAGTAGTAGTAGTAGTAGTGGTGGTGGCAGTAACTGACTGAGATGGAGGTGGCTTGGACCAGGGTGGAAGGGGTGAGGAGTGGTTATATGAAGGATATTTGGGTGGTCTGGCAGATAGGAAGCGCCTCCAACTGGAGGTGAGTTGTAGGAGAGAAAATGGGGGACTCCAGGGTTTCGGTGGATGCAACCACAGTTACTCATTTTATGCTGGGTTCCTTCCATGCAGAACCTTATTTTAATCCTCACAACAATCCCAGGCCATAGTTGTAAAATTGTCCTTTTACAGAGGTGGGAAATGATGCTTAAGTAGTTAAATAACATACTGGGATCCATATAGCTCCCAGGTGCCAAAATCTGTCCCCAGAACTTGCACACGCTCTGGCTGGCCCCTGGGGCTGATCAGAGACCTTGGGCTGCATGGCCCTTACCCCCCTCTCAGTGCCCCTACTGTCTTTCCAGTCATCAAATGAAGAGGATTCTCTTCATTCCTTATCTTCTAGGCTTCAGGGCATGGGCCAGTTGCACTCTGGGTCCCTGGCAGGGCCGTCCTGTCTATCCTGTGGCTTCTCTGACTATTCCTTCTCAGTGCTCCCTTGTGGTCCTCCTTTTCTCTTCCCTAGATATTTTCATCACAAGGGTCCTAGACTTGGCTTCCTGCTCTCTGCCAGTCTCTGGGTGCCTTCCTCGTCCCCTGTCTTAAGTTACCAACCTTGTGCTGATTGCATAGTATTCCTCAGTATTTCTAGTCTGCCCTCACTCTGGTTCTCACTCTCTTTCTCTCTCTCTCTTTTTTAAATACTCTAGTGGCACCTGGGTGGCTCAGTGGGTTAAGCCTCTGCCTTCAGCTCGGGTCATGATCTCAGGGTCCTGGGATTGAGCCCCGCATCGGGCTCTCTGCTCAGCAGGGAGCCTGCCTCCCCAGCCTTCCCCCACTACCAACCTCTCTGCCTGCTTGTGATCTCTCTCCCTCTCTGTCAAATAAATAAATAAAATCTTTAAAAATAAATACATGAATAAATATTCTTCTAGTGATTTTCTTTCTCTCTCTTTTTTTTAAGATTTTATTTATTTATTTGACAGACAGCTATCCCAAGTAGGCAGAGAGGCAGGTGGAGAGAGAGGGAGAAGCAGACTCCCCACTGAGCAGAGAGCCTAATTCAGGGCCCAGGTCCCAGGACCCTGAGATCATGACCTGAGCCAAAGGCAGAGGCTTAACCCACTGAGCCACCCAGGTGCCCCTCTTTCTCTTTTTTTTAAGGACTTTATTTATTTATTTGACAGGGGAGGGGAGAGCATGAGCTGGGGAGAGAGGCAGAGGGAGAAGCAGACTCCCTGCCCAGCAGCGAACTCAAAGTGGGGCTTGATTCAGGAATCCTGTGATCATGACCTGAACCGAGGGCAGATGCCTAACAAACTGAGCCACCTAGGTACCCAACTCTTTTTCTCTTAAAAGCCCAAACATCCAACTGCCAACTGGATATTCCACTTCCATGTTTGACAAGCAGTTCAAATTCAACCAGTCAAGTTTCAAACTGAAATACTTACTTTTTCCCCTACAATGTGCTTCTTCTTGTGGATTCCCCATTTGATGAGGGTCATAGCCCTTCTCTCTCCTCCTCACTCTGACTCAGTGCTGAGTCCTGTAGTTTTCTGCATGTTCTCTCTCTCCCTCTTCACTCCCTCCTCATCCGGGCCACACCTTCCTGGGTCGGGCCCTCTGAATGTCTCCCGAGGATTGCGAAAGCACTAAAGTCCACTGTCTGTACTTGCGCTTGTCACCTCTGTATAGTGGCCAGATGTGCTTTCTAAAACATACAACTGTGTTGTCCCTATTCTGCCTAAAGCCCTTCAAGGCCTTCAGCTGAAATTGTCAGGTCCTTCCTTCTGAACATTGCCCTGCCAATTTTCCAGCCCTGCCACCGCTAGTCTATTCTCATCTAGACTTCAGGTCAGTGGGGCCTTCTCAGTTCTCTGAAAATGACACAGACCTTGGGCTATCTTTTTTCCAAGGCTTTGCACCCACCTGGTTACCTCTCAGTCAGCTTCAGCACTCAAAACAGAAACTCTCCCAGCATGTGTTTGCTCCCTTTTTTCTCCTCCCAGGATACTCACGTTCATTTCCATACAATCTCTGTCACCCTTTACTTTATTACTCTTGTTACTAATTTGCTCTTCTGCTAGTTTTTGAGCTCCTATGGGCAAGGGCTATCTTTTTTTTTTGGCCCCCATGCCTAGAATCCAGCAAGTGTTGTTTGTGATAGCTAGAGGATAGAGTGGGCTATGCTGGACCTGGACCATATCCTTCTTTAACCTTGTTGATGATGCTTCTCCAGCCCTTAGCTCCATCCTTTCATCCCTGATACAGAACAGGAAGTCTTACCAGCATGACAATACATCAGAATGCTGAACTGAGCTGCACAGTGATCTAGCATGAAGGAGGTGTAGGTGTATATATTTTGTAGGGAATTTACTTTAAAGGATGTTGTGAGGACCTGGGGAAATGTGACTGGTGGGGAGGAGGCAGGATAAAAGCCAGGTTCTGGGGAAACGGTACAAAAAGGAGGAGGGAGGGGGAACAAAGGAGAAGTGAAAATTACAACTGCCTACAAGTAGCAAACTCCACACGGAGTGAAAGGCAACCAGAGGAGACTAGTGAGTGATGCTCACACCATGCTCTGGGCTCTGGGGGTTTCCATACCTGCTCTGAGTGAGGCTGGAGCCCTTCTGATGTGCCTGGGACCCCTCCCAACCAGTGTGTGGGCACAGTGGCAGGCCATACCAAGCTGAAGTAGACTAGCTGGGGGGTGCATAGCCAAGATCCTGACCAATGATGCTAAGTTCCAAGGGGTGCATGCAGCAATAGCAATAAAGAGTCTTTATTCAGAATGACTATGTACCCAGGTAAACATTCTATAACCCTAAGGAGACAAAAAGTGAATAACTGCGATCAACTAGCAGTCTTCAACTCAATTCTATAAAAATGTTTAGGTCTCTCCATATTCTCAGACCACAGTCTTTTGAAACTGGAACTCAACCACAAGAAAAAGTTTGGAAGGAATTCAAACACCTGGAAGCTAAAGACTACCTTGCTTAAGAATGTTTGGATCAACCAGGAAATCAAAGAAGAACTTTAACAATTCATGGAAACCAATGAGAATGAAGACACATTGGTCCAAAACCTATGGGATACAGCAAAGGCGGTCCTAAGGGGGAAATACATAGCCATCCAAGCCTCCCTCAAAACTACTGAAACATCCAGAATACACCAGCTTTATTTACACCTTAAAGAGCTGGAGAATCAACAACAAATTAAGCCAACCCCCACACAAGAAAGGAAATCATCAAGATTAGAGCAGAGATCAATGAAATAGAAACTAGAGATACAGTAGAACGCATCACCAAAACTAGAAGCTGGCTTTTTCAAAGAATCAATAAGATCGATACACCACTGGCCAAATGAATCCAAAAGAAAAGAGAGAGGACCCAAATTAATAAAATTATGAATGAAAAGGGAGAGAACACAACTAACACCAAGGAAATAGAAACAATCATCAGAAATTATTATCGACAGTTATATGCCAATAAGTTAAGCAACCAAGATGAAATGGATACATTCCTGGGAACCTCTAAACTTCCAAAACTGAATCAGGAAGAAATTTGCAACCCAAACAGACCAATATCTAGTAACAAGATTGAAGTAGTGATCAAAAACCTCCCAAAAAACAAGAACCCAGGACCTGATGGATTCCCTGGGAAATTCTACCAAACATTCAATGAAGAAATAATACCTATTCTCCTGAAGCTGTTTCAAAAAATTGAAGCAGAAGGAAAACTTCCAGACTCTTTTTACGAAGCCAGCGTTACCCTGACCCCCAAACCAGGCAAAGACCCCACGAAAAAGGAGAATTTCAGACCAATATTCCTGATGAATCTGGATGCCAAGATTCTCAACAAGATCTAGCTAATAGGATCCAACAGTACATTAAAAAGATTATCCACCATGACCAGGTGGGATTCATCCATGGGATGCAGGGGTGGTTCAACATTCACAAATCAATCAATGTGACAGAACAAATCAATAAGAGAAGAGAGAAGAACCACACGGTCCTCTCAATAGATGCAGAAAAAGCATTTGACAAGATACAGCATCCATTCTTGATTAAAACTCCTCAAAGTATAGGGATAGAGGGAACATTCCTCAACTTCATAAAATCTATCAATGAACAACCCACAGCGAATATCATCCTCAATGGGGAAAAGCTGGTCTCTTTGAGATCAGAACACGAGAAGGATGCCCACTCTCACCACTCTTGTTCAACATAGTATTGGAAGTCCTACCAACAGCAATCAGACAACAAAGAGAAATAAAAGGTATCCAAATTGGCAATGAAGAGGTCAAACTCTCTCTTTGCGGATGACATGATACTTTATATGGAAAACCCAAAAGACTCCACCCCCAAATTACTAGAACTCATACAGCAATTCAGTAATGAGGCAGGATACAAAGTCAAAGTACAGAAATCAGTTGCTTTCTTATACACTAACAATGAAACTATAGAAAGAGAAATTAGAGAATCAATTCCATTTACCATAGCACCAAGAACCATAAGGTACCTGGGAATAAACCTAACCAAAGAGGTAAAGGATCTGTACTCAAGGAACTACAGAACATTCGTGAAAGAAATTGAAGAAGACACAAAAAGATGGAAGGCCATTCCATGCTCATGGATCGGAAGAATAAGCATTGCTAAAATGTCTATACTCCCTAGAGCAGTCTACACTTTCAATGCCATTCCGATCAAAATTCCACCAGCATTTTTCAAAGTGCTGGAGCAAACAATCCTAAAATTTGTATGGAACCAGAAGAGACCTGAATTGCTCAGGAAATGTTGAAAAAGAAAAACAAAACTGGGGGCATCCCGTTACCTGATTTCAAGCTTTACTACAAAGCTGTGATCACCAAGACAGCATGGCACTGGCATAAAAACAGACACATAGACCAGTGGAACAGAGTAGAGAGCCCAGATATGGACCCTCAACTCTACGGTCAAATAATCTTCAAGCAAGCAGGAAAGCATATCCACTGGGAAAAAAGACACTCTTCAATAAATGGTGCTGGGAAAATTGGACAGCTATGTGTAGAAGAATGAAACTCGACCATTCTCTTACATCATACACAAAGATAAACTTGAAATGGATCAAAGACCTCAACATGAGGCAGAAATCCATGAGAATCCTAGAGGAGAACATAGGCAGTAGCCTCTTCAACATCTATTTCTTTAATGAACTTTAATGGAAACATGTGCCATGTTCAGGTTCTTCAAATATTTCCTGGGAGTCACGGCTAAGTGCTGACCTCAGCACATTTAGAAAATACTTTGATTTATGGATTATGGATTTATGGATTTTGTTGCTTCATTACCCTTTGATAAATGTTGACAAGTCACATATGTCCATCTTAACTCAGTCTGAATATATTTGACCCTTTCAGTAAATTCCACTTTTCTTCTTTTAATAAGAATTTATTATTTTGGAATAATTTTAAATTTACAGAATAGTTGCAAAGATAATACAGAGTTCCCATTTATCTCTCACCCAGTTTCCCTCAATATTAAGATCTTATACAACCGTGGTTCAATGATCAGAATCAGGTGATTAGCTACTGATGACACCACTGTTAGCTAAACTCCAGACTTTATTTCAATCTCAGCCATGTTTCCACAAAGGTTGTTTTTCTTTTCCAAGATCCCAATCATTTCGAATGGCATTCAGTCATCTCGTCTCCTCAGTCTCTTCTGGTCTGTGACAGTTTCTGAGATTTTCCTTGTTTTTCATGACCCTGACAGTTATGAGGAGCACTGGGTAGGCATTTCATAGGATGTCCCTCAGTTCAGGCTTGTACGGTATTTTCTAATGATTCTGATTGGTGTTATGGGTTCTGGGAAGAACACACAGAGATGAAATGCCTTTCTCATAGCATCATATCTAGCAGTACCTGACATTCTTTGAACATTATTGATGATGTTAATCTTGATCATTTTGTACATGTAGTGTCTACCAGATCTCTCTACTGCAAAGTTGAAATTTTTTCTTTCCAGATTCTGATCTTGGGTAGCAAGTTACTGAATCCATCCTCCATTGAAGAAGGGGAGGACTAAATTCCACCTCTTAGAGAGGGGAATATCTACATATTTTTTTATTTATTCATCAATCATTTATTTATATCAGTATGGACTCATGTATATTTACTTTATACTTTCAACTATAATCTAATGCCATATTATTTATTTTGTTCACATTTTCTCAGCTTTGGCCTTTGGGAGCTCTTTCAGATTGGCTTCTGTGTCCCTTTGACATGAGCCATTTTTTGTTTGTTTGTTTGTTTTTGCAACATTTCTTTAGATGTTCCGACTCAGCTTAGACTTTCTCTGCCTCAGCCCTAATATCAATCATGTTTCCAAAGAGCCCTGGTTTCTTTCACTGGAGAATGGTAGTTAGAAACCAATATCTGGGTGAAAATTTGCTCATTACCACTTCTTGGCTCTCTGAGAGCATGGCTTTAGGAAATGTATGTAAGTATGCTGATCCATGTATATACACATAGTTACAAAATCTATCTATCATCTATTTATATCTTATCTATCTTTCAATCATCTATCTCCATCTACCTATTAAAATGATCATGAGTTTCTACTGATGTCCCCAACTTAAATCCAGTACCTCAAGCTTCATACTAGCATCCTTTGTTTCTTTGTAACTTCTTTCTTTGAAGATAAGAAACCTGACTCCTAATATCTACCATTTATTTATTTCTTCAACTCTAGTATATATGTAAATTACTTTCAGAATTATTAATCCATACCCCTGTAAGAAACAATTTATAAGATAGTATACAGTGTTTAATGTACCATTGTTTAGGCTCTTAGTTTCCAGTCAAAATACTAGTTTTCAAAGTTACTTGGGCCAGCTCTTTTTTTTCCTTACCTCCTTCAGTGAGGTTATATCATACATTTGTATTACAGTTAGATTCATTTGTCACAGTCTGCTTTCCATGTTGGGTGCTCAATATTGTTATTGATTATTCTTTTAATTTTCATATGGTAAAACTTATGCTGTATGAAAATGACAAATGTATAGTATCATCATATATCTACCATTCCAGTGTCATACACAACAGTTCCATCATCCTAAAAGTCCCTCTGTGTGTTTTCTATACAGTTAACTGCTCCCCTCTCCCCAAATCCTTGGCAACTATTGATCTGTTTTGCATCTCTAAAGTTTTTCTTTTTCCAAAATGTCATATGAATGGAATTATATGATATATAAGCTATGGGGTTTAACTTCTGCAAAATGAGTTTAAGATTCATCCATATTGTATGTATGTATGTATGTATGTATGTATGTATGTATGTATTTATTTTTATTTCTTTTCAGTGTTCCAGAATTCATTGTTTATGCATATTGTTGTATATATCAGTAGCTCATTCCTTTTAATTGTTAAATAGTATTCCATTGTACGGATGTTCCACAGTTTGTTTATCCATTCACCTGTTAAAAGACACCTTGGTTACTTCCAGTATTTGGTGATTATGAATAGAGCCACTATAAACATTTCCCTACAAGTTTGTTGTTGTTGTTTTAACATAAGTTTTCTATTTATTTTGATAAATAACTGTGAGTGAGGTTGCTGGGTTGTATGGTAAGACTCTCTTTAACTATATGCTATGTTGCCAAACTGCTTTCCAAAGTGGCTGTACCATTTTGCATTCCCCACCAGCAGTAAACGTGTTTTTGTTCTGCATCCTTGTCTGCATTTGGTGGTGTTAGTTTATTTTATTTTAGCCATTCTAATAGGGTCTATTTTCTTTCTTTTCTTTTTTTGATTTAAATTCAATTAATTAACATATAGTGTGTTATTAGTTTCAGAGGTAGAGTTCCATGATTCATCAGTTGCATATAACCCAGTGCACATTATATTACATGCCCTCCTTAACCCATCATCCAGTTACCTCATTCCCCCACCCACCTCCCCTCTAGCAACCCTCAGTGTGTTTCCTATAGTTGAGTCTCTTATGGTTTGTCTCCCTCTCTGATTTCATCTTATTTTATTTTTCCCTCCCTTCCTCTCTAATCCTGTTTTGTTTCTTAAATTCCACATATGATTGAAATAATATGTCTTTCTCTTATGGTAGAAATGGTAGATATGGTAGCAAATGATAGATATTTGTCTTTCTCTCTGAAAAATGGTAGATATTGGGAGCTGGGTTTCTTGCCACCAAAGAAAGGAGTTACAAAAAAGCAAGGATATGGGGCGCCTGGGTGGCTCAGTGGTTAAAGCCTCTGCCTTCGGCTCAGGTCATGATCTCAGGGTCCTGGGATCGAGTCCCACATCGGGCTCTCTGCTCAGCAGGGAGCCTGCCTCCTCCTCCTGTCTCTCTCTGCCTGCCTCTCTGCCTACTTGTGATCTGTCTGTCAAAAAAAAAAAAAAAATCTTAAAAAAAAAAAAAGCAAGGATAGGTAGAATGCTAGTATGAAGCTTGAGGTGTTGGATTTAAGCTGTGGCATCAGTAGAAATTCATGATCAATTTAATAGGTAGAGATAGATAGATAGATATACAGTTAGATGTACAAATAGATGATGACATATATATAGAAGCTTGCAAACATCAAAACTTACATATTATATAATCCCATTCATATAAAATGGACTATTTTGCTTAGTGTAATGCCCTCTAGATCCATCCATGTTTTTGAAAATGGTAAGATTTCTTTTCTTTTTTTTTTGATAGCTCAGTAACATTCCATTGTATGTGTATGTATGTATATGTGAGATACACACACACACACACACACACACATATACATATATCTATATCTATATCTATATCTATACACATATATTTCACACTTCTTTATCCATTCATTTGTCAATGGCTCTTTAATAATTTGGCTATTGTGGACATTGCTCCTATAAACACTGGGGTGCAGGTGCCTCTTGGGATAACTATGTTTGTATCCTTTGGGTAAATACCTCGTAGTACAATTGCTGGGTAGAAGAATAGCTCTTTTTTTAACTTTTTGAGGAACCTCTATATTGTTTTCCAGAGTATCTGTACAAGCTTGAATTCCCACTAGTAGTGTATGAGGGTTCCCCTTTCTCCACGTCCTTGCCAACATCTATTGCTTCCTGACTTGTTAATTTTACCTATTCTGATTGGTGTAAGGTGGTATCTCATTATAGTTTTGATTTGTATTTCTCTGATGCCAAACAATGTTGAGCATTTTTTCATGTGTCTGTTGGCCATTTGTATGTCTTCTTTGGAGAAACGTCTATTCATGTCTTCTGTCCATTCTTGACTGGATTATTTCCTTTTGGGTATTGTGTTTGAGAAGTTCTTTTAAATTTTGGATGCTAGCTCTTTGTCTGTTATGTTGTTTGTGAATATTTTCTCCCATTCTGTAGGTTGCCTTTTAGTTTTGTTTATTGTTTCCTTTGCTGTGCAAAAGCTTTTTATGTTGGTGAAGTCCCAATAACTCATTTCTGCTTTTGTTTCCCTTGCCTTTGGAGACATGTCTTGCAAGAAATTGCTACAACTGAGGCCTAAGAAGTTGCTACTTCTGTTCTCCTCTATGATTTTGATGGATTCCTGTCTCACACATAGGTCTTCTATCCATTTTGAATTTATTTTTGTGTACGGTGTAAGAAAGTGGTCCAATTTCATTCATGTGCCTGTCCAAATTTCCCAACACCATTCGTTGAAGAGACTGTCTCTTTTCCATTGGATATTCTTTCCTGCTTTGTTGAAGATTAGTTGACCACAGAGTTGAGAGTCAATTTCTGGGGTCTCTATTCCATTCCATTGATCTATGTATCTCTTTTTATTGCAGTATCATGCTGTCCTGATGATTACAGCTTTGTAATAAAGCTTGAAGTCTGGCATTTGTGATACCACAAGCTTTGATTTTCTTTTTCAACATTCCTCTGGCTATTCAGGGTCTTTTCTGGTTCCATACAAATTTTAGGATTATTTCTTCCAGTTCTGTGAAAAGTGTAGATGGTATTTTGATAAGAATTGCATTGAATGTGTAGATTGCACTGGGTAGCATAGACATTTTAACAATATTGATTCTTCCAATCAATGAATATGGAATGTTTTTCCATTTCCTTGTGTTCCTCAATTTCTTTCATAAGTGTTCTATAAAGTTCTGAGCACAGATCCTTTACCTCTTTGTTTATTTAAAATGTATTTTTTGTTATTTTTAAAAAGATTTTATTTATTTATTTGTCAGAGAAATAGAGAGAGTACAGGCAGGTAGAGTGGCACGCAGAGGCAGAGGGAGAAGCAGGCTCCCTGTAGAGCAAGGAGCCCGATGTGGGACTCAATCCCAGGATCATGACCTGAGCTGAAGACAGCCGCTTAACCAACTGAGCCACCCAGGCATCTCTCCTTTACCTGTTTGTTTAGGTTTATTACTAGGTATCTTATTTTTTTTGGTGCTATTGTAAGTGGGATTGATTCCTTAATTTCTCTTTCTTCAACCTCATTGTTAGTGTATAGATTCTGTGCATTGATTTTATATCCTGTCACTTTGCTGAATTCCTGTACAAGTTCTAGCAATTTGGGGGTGGAGTCTTTTGGGTTTTCCACATAAAGTATCATGTCATCTTTGAAGAGAGAGAGGTTGACTTCTTTGCCAATTTGGATGACATTTATTTCTTTTTGTTGTCTGACTGCTGAAGCTAGGACTTTTTTTTTTCCAGATTTTATTTATTTATTTATTTGTCAGAGAGAGAGAGAGAGAGAGAGAGAGTGCACAAGCAGGCCAAGTGGCAGGCAGAAGTGGAGAGAGAAGCAGGCTCCCCACTGAGCAAGGAGCCTGATACAGGACTCCATCCCAGACTGATCCCTGGGATCATGACCTGAGCTGAAGGCAGCGGCCTAACCCACTGAGCCACCCAGGCATCCCTGAAGCTAGGACTTCTAATACTATGTTGAACAATAGTGGTGAGAGTGGTATCCCTGTTGTGTTCCTGAACTTAGGGGAAAGGCTCTCAGTTTTTCCCCATTGAGGCTGATATTTGCTGTGGGCTTTTCATAGGTGGCTTTTATGATATTGAGGTATGATCCCTCTATCTCCACACTGTGGAGAGTTTTAATCAAGAAACGATGCTGTACTTTGTCAAATGCTGTTTCTGCATCAACTGAGAGGATCATATGGTTCTTGTCCTTTCTTTTATTAATGTGGTGTATCATGTTGATTGATTTGCAGATGCCGAACTACCCTTGAATCCTAGGAATAAATTCCACCTGCTTATGGTGAATAAACCTTTTCATATATTGTAGGATCCTACTGGCTAGTATTTTGGTGAGAATTTTTGCATCCATGTGCATAAGGGATGTTGGAGTGTATTTCTCCTTTTTAGAGGCATCTTTCTCTGGTTTTCAGATTAAGATAATATTGGTCTCACAGAATAAGTTTGGAAGTTTTCCATCCGTTTCTGTTTTTTGAAAGAGCTTTAGAAGGATAGGTATTAATTCTTCCTTAAATGTGTGGTATGATTTCCTTGGGAAGCCATCTGGTCCTGGATTCTTCTTTGTTGGGAGGTTTTTGGTTACTGCTTCAATTTCCTTGCTAGTTATAGATCTTTTCATGTTTCTATTTTTCTTGTTTCAGTTTTGGTAGTTTATACATTTCTAGGAAGACATCCATTTCTTCCAGATTACCTAATTTGTTGGCATATAGTTGCTTATAATTGTTGTCTTATAATTGTTTGTATTTCCTTGGTGTTGGTCATGATCTCTCTTCTTTCATTCATTTTATTAATTTGTGTGCTTTCTCTTTTCTTTTGGATAAGTTTGGCTAGGGCTATATCAATTTTAATTAATTCTTTCAGAGAACCAGCACCTAGTTTTGTTGATCTGTTTTACTATTCTTTTGGTTTCTATTTTGTTGATTTCTGCTCTAATCTTTGTTATTTCTCTTCTTCTGCTTTGTTTAGGCTTTATTTGCTGTTCTTTCTCCAGCCCCTTTAGGTGTAAGGTTAGTTTGTATATTTGAGATTCTTTTAATTTTTAAAAAAGATTTTATTTATTTCAGAGAGACAGAGAGTGCAACCATAAGCTGGTGGGGGGGTGGTGCACAGAGGGAGAAGCAGAGGAGAAAGCCTATTGCAAGGTTCGACCCCAGGACCCTGGGATCATGACTTAAGCTAAAGGCAGACACAAAGCTGACTGAGCTACCCAGGTGCCCCGATTTTTCTAATTTTTTTGGAAGAGACTTTATTGCAATGTACTTCTTCTTAGGACTATTTTGCTGCATCCCAAAGGCTTTGAACAGTTGTGTTTTCATTTTCATTAGTTTCTATGAACTTTTTAATTCTTCTTTAATTTCCTGGTTGACCCATTCATTCTTTAGTAGAATGCTTTTTAACTTCTCTGTGTTTGTTTTCCTTCCAAATTTCTTCTTGTTCCAGTTTCAAAGCATTGTGGTCTGAAAATATGCATGGAATTATGCCAGTCTTTTGTTACTGGTTGAGATCTGATTTTTGACCCAATATGTGATCTATTCTGCAGAAAGTTTCAAAGTTTCATGTGCGCTCAAGAAGAATGAGTATTCTGTTGTTTTAGGATGGCATGTTCTGTATATATCACAAAGTGTGTGTGGTCCAATATGTCATTCAAAATTCTTGTCTCTTCGTTCATCTTCTGCTTAGATAATCTGTCCATGACTTTGAGTGGAGCTTTTTAGTCTCTTCCTATTAATGTATTATTATCAATATGTTTCTTTATTTTGGTTATTAGAAGGTTTATATAATTGGCTTCTCCCACGTTGAGGACATAGATATTTACAATTGTTAGATCTTCTTGTTGGAAAGACCTTTTATGTATGATGTGTCCCTCTATGTCTCTTACTACAGTCTTTGGTTTAAAATCTGATTGTCTGATATGAGGATTGCTGCCCCAGCTTTCTTTTGAGGTCCATTGACATGGTAAAGTGTCCTCCACTCCCTCACTTTAAATCTGGAGGTGTCTTTGTGTCTAAAATGAGTCACTTGTAGACAGCATATGCATGGGGTCTTGCTTTTTTATCCAATCTGAAACCCTGTGTCTTTCGATGGGGGCAGTCAGCCCATTTACATTCAAAGTAACTATTGAAAGAGCTTAATTTAGACTATTGCCTACAGAGTCCACGTTCCTATAGATTTTCTGTTTCTTTCTGGTCTATGTGCCACTTGGGGTCTCTCCTCACTTACAGAATCCCCCTTAATATTTCTTGCAGGGCTGGCTTGTTGGTCACATATTCTTTCAGTTTCTTCCTGTCCTGGGAAGCTCTTTCTCTCTCCATCCATTCTGAATGACAGCCTTGCTGGATAAAATATTCTTGGCTGCATGTACTTCTCATTTAGTACCGTGACTATGTCTTTCCAGCCCTTTCTGGCTTGCAGGTTTCCATGGAAAGGTCAGATGCTATTCTGATGTTCTTCTTTCCATATGTAAGCAACCTCTCTCCCTATCTGCTCTCAGGATAGTTTCTTTAGCTGTAAAATTTGCAAGCTTCACTATTATATATCAGAGTGTTGATCTGTTGTTACTGATTTTGGGAGGGGCTGTCTCTGCGTCTTGGACAAGAATGCTTGTTTCCTTCCCTTGAGGACTTAAGAACTTAAGGAAGTTCTCAGCTATGATTTACTCAAATATACCTTCTGGCCCCCTCTCTCTTTCCGCCCCTTTGGAGATCCCAAGAATTCTGATATTGGAATGTTTTCATGGCATCATTAGTCTCCCCAAGTCTTTTATCATGTGCTACCTATCTCTATTTTCCTCAACTTATTTCCTTTCCATCAACTTTTCTTCTAGATTACATATTTTCTTTTCTGTTTCACTTACCCTGGCTGTTAGAGTATCTAGTTTAGATTGTGTCTCATTCATAGCATTTTTATATTTGGCTTGATTATATCTCATTTCTGCCTTTAGAGATTCTATATTGTCACTAATGATTTTTATCAAGCCTAGCTATTGGTGTTATGGTAGCTATCCTGAATTTATTCTTTGACATCTTGCTTATATCCATATCCATTGGTCTGTGGCAGACGACATTGTCTCTGGTTCTTTTCTTTGTTGAGAGTTCCTCCAAATCATTCTGTTGAGGGATGGTTGAGTGAATAAGCAGAGTCCAAAATATCAATGATGACCCAAGCAAGATTCATCCTAGCAAAATATGGAGTGGTTGGAAGCCACCAGAGAAAAACAAAGCCAAAATGAAACACAAGAATAAAATTTAAAAATTTGTTTAAGGAGCGCCTGGGTGGCTCAGTGAGTTAAAGCCTCTGTCTTCAGCTTGGGTCATGATCCCAGGGTCCTGGGATCAAGCCCCGGATCGGGCTCTCTGCTGAGCAAGGAGCCTGCTTCCCCTCCTCTCTCTGCCTGCCTCTCTGCCTACTTGTGATCTCCGTCAAATAAATAAATACAGTCTTTAAAAAAAAATTTTTTTAAGAGATCGGAGAGGAAGAGGGTACTATAATCTCCCAATGTGGACAAAGCAGAGTGTTCCAATTGTCCCTGGGTGAATGTTGGTCTCTCTGTTAGAAGATACTATATCCCAAAATTGCAAGGAAAGCAAAACTTATATATACATATAAAGATAAAATTGAATAGAGTGAAAAAAGTAATAAAATGAAACATATATGTATAAAAAATATAGATATGAAAAAATACAAGTTAAAAAGCAAGTTCAAAATATTTTTATATAACAAATATCTTAGTGAAGTGAGAAAAAGATTAAAAGAAAGAACAGAGAAAAAGCATAAGAAAAAGGAAAAAAAAAGAAAAGGAGAATTTTATCTGAGAAATATACAACTCATGAGGCAATACCTGGAGCTCAGTATACTATTTTCCCCTGGCGTTGGGATTTTACAGTCTTATGGGATCCATAGGGTTGTCATCCTCCTGTTCTTCCAGCCTGTCTTCTGGGAGAGGGGTCTGCCACACTGTTTCTCAGGAAATTCTGCCTGGGTGGAGTTGCTTTACCCCTGCAGTGGGATGGGGTCAGTGGAAACCTGTCCTCTGTGTGGCTTTTGTTCCCTGGGGGCTTTCTGCACCTCTTCAGAGGATTAGAGCAAAAATGGCCACACCAAAATCTCTGGCCCAGGGCAGAAAATTCAGTCTGCTCTATTTTATAAACCCTCCATGACAGTCTCCACTTTTGTATGTGCCCCTGAAATCTACAGCCTCCCATGGTGCTCTCCCACAATAACTCTCTCAGAGGCAGTCCCAGGGGCCTAAGAGTGCCACTGCCCCTTATGACTCTAAAAACTCCAGTGGCCACTGGCTAGGGAGTGCATAGGAAACTCCTGAATCATGTGTGGATGTTGCTCTAATGTCCTTTCTGGGCCACTACTGCCCTGTGAGTTTTTGCCTGGTCTGGTGCAGGTTCTAGATTTTTTCAGGCTGCTCAGGAAAAGATCAGTTATCTTCTGGCCCAGCTCTTGGTTCATGGTGATGGAGCTGAGAATGCCATCCTGGGCTCACTAACCATAATCTGTTTCCTGGCTCCACTGCTCAGGCACTCTACCGGTGCAGGCACCCCCTTTTGCTCTGTGGCTCCTCATATCCCGAGACCACAATGCCCTATCTAGAATTCTGCCTTTTCATTTCCAGAGCCCCTTTCAGAGAGGGATGTCTCTCACTAGAGCAGATTTCTAAGGGTTCTGATTTTGTTGCTGTGGTGTTATGTCACTTTCCAGCAACCAGCTTTTGGAGGATCTCTCCCCCTCTGTTTATTTTCCTATATCTCCCCATAGATTCCCCGCTCTGCATGCCCTATCTTGCAAAAAGCACTCACTTTTCTGTTTGTAGAGATCCAGATATATATTCTTACAATTTAGTCTGATTTTGTGGGTGTTCAAAATGGTTTGATAGATCTCCAGCTAAATTCAGTGCACCAGTTGAAATGGGGTCCCCTACTCCTCCACCATCTTGCCTCCCTCTCCTCCTGTTTCCCACTTTTTATTCCTAATTTCTTCAGGGATTTCCTGTCATGACACCTGCTATCTTGAGCCTGTTTGGTTTGACCTGGTTTCTTGTGAGGTGCTGCTAGGATAGGCCTTGGACCTTCCCAGTAGCTGGCCATGACTTCCTCCTTGCTGATCTCCAGGCATCCTGTTAGATCCTAACTAACTTCCTCCTCTAAGAGAATCTGTCTTATGACTAAAGTTTTAAAATAAAAGATATAAGATCTTTATTTGTATTTATCTGTTTTTTTTTTTTACTGGAAATGCAAAGAATAGAACTTTTGTTCTGTTTTGTTTCTTTTTGAACATCTTAATTTAATTTTTTTTCAGTGTCTTATCTGTATTTTTATGTATATCTATATATGCATGTGATAGTTGTGTGATATTTTTTCTACTTTCAGATGGAATTGCCAAAATTAATTTGTACAGAACTCTATTTAATGGGCCTGATGAAAATCAAGCATTTGTATGGTAATTAATGGTACAGTATAGAAAATGTAGTTAATGGTTTTGTAATAGCTTCGTATGGTGACTGATGGTAGCTACATTTGTGGTCAGCACAGCAGAAAATATAGAGTTGTTGGTCATTATGAAACTAATGTAACATTGTGCATCAACTTACTTCAATTAAAAAAAGAGATAATAGGGACGCCTGGGTGGCTCAGTTGGTTAAGCAGCTGCCTTCGGCTCAGGTCATGATCCCAGCATCCTGGGATCGAGTCCCACATCGGGCTCCTTGCTCGTCAGGGAGCCTGCTTCTCCCTCTGCCTCTGCCTGCCATTCTGTCTGCCTGTGCTCACTCTCTCTCCCTCTCTCTCTCTCTCTGACAAATAAATAAATAAAATCTTTAAAAAAAAAGAGAGAGATAATAGGCATTTATAGGAATCAAATATACTCTCAGAAGTGTAGAAACTAATGTTTTTCAAGCTCATGTTTTTGGGATAATTTTAGATAATTAAGAGCTAGTTTAAGTTTGTTATTTTAATTAAAACAGGCTTGTCTTTACGGGTATCAGCATTAAGTACAATATTTTTTATTCTAGCTAAGTTTACTAAAGGCATATAAGCTCATGTTATCTCTTAAAGAGTTTGTCAGCAAGAAAGATAACAATGTGATGGTTGGCTGTTTAATGTTTCATGAGACTTTTTTTTTTTTTTAAGATTTTATTTATTTATTTGACAGAGAGAGATCACAAGTAGACGGAGAGGCAGGCAGAGAGAGAGAGAGAGAGAGAGGAGGAAGCAGGCCTCCCGCTGAGCAGAGAACCCGATGCGGGACTCGATCCCAGGACCCTGAGATCATGACCTGAGCTGAAGGCAGTGGCCCAACCCACTGAGCCACCCAGGCGCCCCTGTTTCATGAGACTTTAATGACTTATCTAAACACAGTTGTTAAGAACAAGTAAATTACATAGTTATAAATCACATAAAAGTTTATAAACTTTTCAGGGCACCTGAATGACTCAGCTTGGGTCATGATCTCAGGGTTGTAGGATAGAGCCCATGTAGGGCTTCATGTTCAGTGGAGAGTCTGCTTGAGGACTCTTTTTCTCCCTCTTTCTCTGCCCCTTTCCCTCACTCTCTCTTTCTCTCTCAAATACATACATACATACATACATAAACAAAATCTTAAAAAACAAGTTTATAAACTTTTGAACAATAATTACACTTTATAGAATGTCTACTTAAAATAGTTTACAAAATCTTTTTGGTAACATAAAACCTTAAAATTTTATGGAGCTAAGTTAAATGATAGATATTCATTGAGTATCTAGGTCATTTCCAAATAAGATAAAATTCTGAAACTTTAATTACTGAACATTATTCACTTTTGGCTTCTTATTACAGAGGAACTGAAGGTATTTGGGTCTATTAGTAAATATTTCATGTCCCACATTTAAAACTCACTGTGTAGAAGAATATACTTCCAGAAATCAGTATGAATACATTTGAATACATTTTAGTATTTAGTATACATTACATTTAGTATTTAGTATTTAGTATTCATAAACTTGTCAATCCACAATTCTAGTGTAACAGACAACACACAATTGCTTATGTCTTAGTTTTCACTAGAAATTAAGGATTTAAGTATTATAAATTCTAATCAATACATGTAATTAAAACTACTTAGAAATGATAAGTGTTAAAGGAAACAAATATATGAGGAGGTAAGGAAAGTAGGCGGCTTATTTGGGTGAGAAGAAGTATGGGGACACCTGGTGGGATCAGTTGGTGAAGCAAGTGACTCTTGATTTTGGGATTGTGAGTTTGAGCCCCAAATTGGGTGTAGAGATTACTTTAAAAAAAAAAAAAAAGCTATGAGATTTGAGAATGTATATTTGTTAAGGAAAAAATAATTTTGTGTTAAAGTAAAATGACTGGTTGTTTCAGAATTAGGAAGAGCAAAATATAGGACAAAGCCTAAATGAATATAAGAAAGCTATAGGTGGTTTGTAGAAAATGAATCTTAGGAAAGTAATTTTATGTGGATCAAACTGGCTAAGATTGGAATGAATTTATTCAAGTTCTTAAATAATGAGTTTTAAATATCAAAAGTACGTGGGTGCAAAATTAGAATTTGGTTTTCTCAGGGCACCTGGGTGGCTCAGTCAGTTTAACATCTGACTCTTGATTTTTGGCTCAGGTCATTATCTCAGGATCATGAGAATGAGCCCTACAGCATGGGTCCTGCTTAAGTTTCTATCTCTCCTTCTCCCCCTGCCCCTTCCCATGAGAAAAAAATTTTTTCTTTTGTTTTCTGTTTGTTAAAAGGACAAAGTCTTCTTGGACTATTGGTCTTCTCTTCCTAAGATATTATAAAAATTTTCCTTACCTTTTGGATAATCTACCTAGAAAGCAAAGATTTTGTGTTTTATCAAAATTTCCTGTGCTTCATTTGTCTTTACTGGCTCTTTGATTATTTGGGAGAACTAAGTCCTCTCAAAATTAAAAGAGTTAAGTTTAGTTCACAAAGATGTAACCTTCCATATTTGCTTTTAAAATCTTCTATTATTACTTTGGTTAAATAGGTAATTAGCTACTATTTCATAAAGATCTTTGATCCTATTTAATCAAATTTTTAAAGATTTTGACATTATTGACAATTTTCCCAAATTAAATTCTAAATGTCAACTTTTTGACCTCTAACTAAATTTGAGATGTCCCAGAGAGCCCATGGAAAATCTCAAAGGATTTGTCTCCAACCTGGTAACATGTTAAACTAATTAGGTTTATATGATATATTAAATGACGTGAGAAGAATTGTCAAATAAGAAATGATGCTAAACCTTCTTATGTTATATTTGTATGGGTACGTGTTATTAATATAAGTGTTCTAGAAATTGTATGAAATTCCCAGAAATTGGATATGTTTTGGTATAATGTTATTAGTCATATTCCAATTATCATCTTAAAATGTTGTGTGTCACAGGAATAACCAAATGTCCTTATCAATTCCATTATAATAAAGTCTCATCAGATCTTTAACCATGGCCATTTTTAAGTCTTTTGTCATTTACAGACAGTTGTTTTACTCTATGTCTTTGCAAAAGTGCTTCTTCTTCAAAGAGGCTCATGAAAAAGACCCTACCAAGTACTTTTGAGCACTAATACTGCTACCAGATTATAAGGTGTTAAATCTTTGGTGCATATTTCATATGTA
This sequence comes from Enhydra lutris kenyoni, assembly GCF_002288905.1. Classification (NCBI taxonomy): domain Eukaryota; kingdom Metazoa; phylum Chordata; class Mammalia; order Carnivora; family Mustelidae; genus Enhydra; species Enhydra lutris. The sequence goes on along the minus strand of NW_019154131.1, from coordinate 213,987 downwards.
AAGAAGAGTACACTTGACATTTGTTGTTTTTTTTTTTTTTAAACTGTATTTTGGAGGGGCCTGGGTGGCTCAGTTGGTTGAGCATCTGCTTTTGGCTTAGGTCATGATCTCAGGGTCTTGGGATCAAGTCCCGCAATGGGCTCCCTGCTCAGCAGGCGGGGGGGGGTCTGCTTCTCTCTCTCCCTCTGCAGCTCCCCCTGCTTTTGTTCTCTGGATTTCTCTCTCTCTCTCTGTCAAATAAATAAGTAAAATAAAAAAAAAAAAAGATTTAATTTATTTGACAGAAAGAGAGAGAGCGCACATGAGCAGGGGAGAGGGAAAGGGAGAAGTAATCTCTCCACTGAGCCAGGAACCCAATGCGGGGCCAAGACCCTGGGATCATGACTTGAGCTGAAGCCAGATGTCTAACCAACAGCCTCCCAGGGACCCCTTGACATTTGGTCTTGTGCTAATGTTGGAGACCTCAAAATAAAATTGATCAGGAAGAGAAGCAGCTGACATCACAAGGTAGACCGATTCCTTCCAAGACGTTGTATCCAGAACATTTCTTTCCATTTCTCTTCTCATCTCTGACCATCCCTTTCCTAATTCTTGACAATTTTTAAACTATAAACATCTTTATGATTTTAAAAAAATTATTATGTTATGTCACCATACAGTACATCATTAGTTTTGGAGGTAGTGTTCCATGATTCATTGTTTGTGTAGAACATTCAGTGTTCATTGCAACATGTGCCCTCCTTAATGCCCACCACTGGGCTACCTCACCCCCCCACCACCCTCCCTTCTGAAACCCTCAGATTGTTTCCCAGAGTCCGTAGTCTCTCATGGTTCATCTCATGGTTCATCTCCCCCTCTGATTTCCCTCCTTTCAGTTCTCCCTTCCTTCCCTTAATGTCCTCTGTGCTATTCCTTATGTTCCACATATGGTTCTTTTGTTCACCTTTCACCTTGCTCTGGTCTGGAAAGAGAATGCCATTGTTCACATATATCAGGCCATCATAAAAGGAGTTCATAAACTTGTCTGTTAGATTTGCCATGATGCTGTTGATTCTATAGCTCTGTCTGTCACAAACTTCTCCCTTATTTCTATTGCCTCCATTTCTGTGAAACAAATTTGGCCTCCTCTATGCTGTGCTACTCCCTAACCCTAGGTGTTCATTTCCGTGTCTCTGGTTAATAAGCCCAAACCCAGGGAAACTTGAATCTAGGCTCTGTATAAAGAAAGGGCACTAGACAAGGGTGACCAGAATAAAACTGTCTGTGCAGTCTACAGACCCTTAAATTGTATCAGCTTCCAAGGCTGGCACCTTTCCAGTCGAGTCTTGGTTGACCACCCTGAATTCCACTGTTCAACATCCTTCACCACAGGAAGTATGTCTCTTGGCAGAGCCTGTATTCAACCTATGTACATCTTTATCTATGGAGAACTTGCACCCCCTAATGCATGGGCCCTTCAGTGTCTAAATAGATGGAAGATGGCAGTAAGTTATGGTCTGGGCTACCTAGTCTAGTCTCTGACTCTCCACAATCAAACTGAGGCTTCACATTGGGCTGCACCTGTCAAACCACACTATAGACTCAAACAGGAATTACCAGGAAGTTCATGACTCAGGTTTTATCTCTTTTGACCAATCTTTACTACTCAGATGGGAGTTAGTGCAATGAAGCTGTGGTTGAAATTTATCACTTACTGTAAGGGAAATTTCAGGGTCTACCTCTGAGGCTGTAGCTGTCAAGCAGAGATCATTGAATTTGCTTACTAAAGTTGTCTTAGACAAGAGAATAATTCTTGATTCTTTCCTTGCTGAGCAGGCAGGTGTTTGTTCTATAGCCAATACCTCTTGCGCTTAGATAAGTAGTTTGGGGAAGCTGAAATACAACTGAGTGAAATAGTTAAACCACTGGCTTAAGCAGATTAAACCTAACTCTGGGTTATTCTTTGACCTCTTTGATTTGGCTTGTTTGGGTCACAGGGACCTTGGCTTTGGAGTGCCCTCCAAAATTCGGGTCTTCTTTTTCTTCTTTCTTCTTCTTCCTACTTCCTTCCCCTCCTACCTCCTTCTCCTCCTCCTCCCTTTCATCCCCCTCCACCTCCTTCTCTTCCTTCATTTCTGGTTTTATTTTTAAGTCATCTCTACACCCAACATGGGCTTGAACTCACAACCCCAAGATCCAGAGTCACATGCTCCACCAACTGAGCCAGCCAGGTGCCTCTGGGTATTATTCTTATCATCATTATTATAGTCTTCCTGGTGCACTATGTTCTCTCAAAGATCTTGAATATATGTCTACAACTGCTGGACTGATGGGTAGTCTCACTGAGATTGGAACTCCAAAAGGAATATGAAGAAAATGGTCATCTATAAGACTATAAAGCCAACTTTTGTCCTGTGGATACTACCCAAAGACCAAAACAGATGACAAAAGCAGTGACTAGGAGTAGTGTTCTAGCCTTAACATTTGATCACAACTCTCAGTAATCTTGAAGTCTGATCAAAAGTGGAGAACTGTTAAAGCAAGCAGATTAGACCCAAGGCAGGGTCTAATTTACCACTGATGGTAAATCCCATGTCAGCCAATCAAAACTTAACTAAATTTCTGTGCTGGGCTCTCCAGAGAAGGAAGGCTTGGATTAGCCAGTCAGTGCTTGTCTTCTCTGCACAAGTTACCTGACATGGCTCCAAGATTCTCCTTTCCTCCAGGTAAGGAAAGTAACCCTGCCTTAACAAACTAGTAAATGACTGGTATAACTTCTTTGTAAAAATCTGTAAGAATCTCTCACCTTATATAGCTCTTTGGAACTCCTTTCTATCTGCTAGATTGGATGCTGCAAAATTCATGAATTATCAAATAAGACCGGAAAGAGCTTTAAAATTTACTCAGTTGAATTTTGTTCTTTAAACAAATAACTTTAATTTATAGAGAAAATAGTAGAGGAGGTATTTGAGAAATTAGGAAAATAAAATAATCTTGCTATAGTTTTTTTCTTTTTTGAGTTGTAGGAGGTATTTATTTTTAATTTATTTTTTAATTAGTTAATTTTTTACCCCATCCCCCACCCACCTCTTCTCCAGCAACCCTCAGTCGTTTCCTATGATTAAGAGTCTCTTAAAATTTGTCTTCCTCTTGGGGTGCCTGGGTGGCTCAGTGGGTTAAAGCCTCTGCCTTTGGTTCAGGTCATGATCCCAGGGTCCTGGGATCTAGCCCTGCATTGGGCTCTCTGCTCAGCAGGGAGCCTGCTTCTTCCTCTCTTTCTCTCCCTGCCTCCCTCTCTGCCTACTTGTGATCTCTGTCAAATAAATAAAAAAATAAAAAAAATTTTATAAAATAAATTGTCTTCCTCTCTAATTTTGTCTTCTCCTATTTTTTCCTCTCTTCCCCTATGATCCTCTCTTTTGTTTTTAAATTCCACATATGAGTGAGATTATATGATAATGTCTTTCTCTGATTGACTTATTTCGCTTAGCATAATACCCTCCAGTTCCATCCACATCATTGCAAATGACAAGATTTCTTTTTTTTTTTTTTTAATTTGTCAGAGAGAGAGGGAGAGAGAGCAAGCACAGGCAGACAGAATGGCAGGCAGAGACAGAGGGAGAAGCAGGCTCCCCGCCAAGCAAGGAGCCTGATGTGGGACTCGATCCCAGGATGCTGGGATCATGACCTGAGCCGAAGGCAGCTGCTTAACCAACTGAGCCACCCAGGCGTCCCAAGATTTCATTTTTTTGATGGCCAAGTAGTATTCGATTGTATATATATCCCTTTTTCTTTATCCACTCATCTGTTGTTGAACATATGGGCTCTTTCTATAGTTTGGCTAGTGTGGACATTGCTGCTATAAACATTGGTATGCAGGTGCCCCTTCAGATCACTACATTTGCATATTTGGGATAAATATCTAGCAGTGCAATTGCTGGGTCTGTTTTAAACCTCTGTACTGTTTTCCAGAGAGTCTATATCACCTTCCATTCCAACCAAGAGTGTAAGAGGGTTCCTCTTTCTCTGCATCATCACCAAGTTCTGTCCATTCCTGACTTGATCATTTTAGCCATTCTGACTGGTGTGAAGTGGTATCTCATTGTGGTTTTGATTTGTATTTCCCTGATCCCGAGTGATGTTGAGCATTTTTTCATTTGTCTTTTGGCGACATGGATGTCTTCCTTGGAGAAATATCTGTTCATGTCTCCTGACCATTTCTTGACTGGTCTTCTGACCATTTCTTGATTGGATTATTTGTCCTTTGGGTGTTGAATTTGATAAGTTCTTTATAGATTTTGGGTACTGGTCCTTTATCTGGTATGTCATTTGCAAATATCTTCCATTCTGTCAGTAGTCTTTTGGTATCGTCAACTGTTTCCTTTCCTCTGCAAAAGATTTTTATCTTGATGAAGTCCCAATAGTTCATTTTTTTCTTTGGAGACATGTCTAGCAAGAAGTTGCTACAGCCTAGGTCCCAAAGGTTGCTCCTGTGTACTCCTCTATGATTTTGATGGATTCCTGTCTCATATTTAGTTCCTTATTTATTTTTCTTTTTTTAAATTAATTTTTACTTTTTCAGTATTCCAAGATTCATTGTTTATGTACCACACCCAGTGCCCCATGCAATATGTGCCTGCCCTAACACCCACCACCAGGCTCACCTAACACCCCATATCCTCTCCCCTCCAAAACCTTCAGTTTATTCCTCAGAGTCCACAGTCTCTCATGCTTCATCTCCCCCTTCGATTTCCCCCAATTCACTTTTCCTTTCCTTTTCCTAATTTCCTCCATGTTATTCCTTATGCTCCACAAGTAAGTGAAACCATATGATAATTGACTCTCTGCTTAACTTATTTCACTCAGCATAATCTCCTCCAGATCCATCCATGTTAATACAAAAGTTGGGTATTCATCCTTTCTGATGGAGGCATAGCCATTGTACATAAGGACCATATCTTCTTTATCCCTTCACCTGCTGAAGGACATCTTGGCTCTTTCCACAGTTTGGCGATTGTGGCCATTGCTGCTATGAACATGGGGGTAGAGATGGCCCTTCTTTTCACTACATCTGTATCTTTGGAGTAAATACCCAGTGGTGCAATTGCAGGGTCATACAGAAACTCTATTTTTAGTTTCTTATGGAATCTCCACACTGTTTCCCAAAGTAGCTACACCAACTTGCATTCCTTCCAACAGTGTAAGAGGGTTCCCCTTTCTCCACATCTTCTCCACCACTTGTTGTTTCTAGTTTTGTTAATTATGGCCATTCCAACTTGTGTAAGGTGATATCTCAATGTATTTTGATTTGAATCTCCCTGATGGCTAACGATAATGAACATTTTTTCATGTTTCTGTTAGCCATTTGTATGTTTTTTTGGGGGGAAGTGTCTGTTTATGTCTTCTGCCCATTTTTGACGTGATTATCTGTTTTGTGAATGTTGAGTTGGAGGAGTACTTTATAGATCTTGGATATCAGCCTTTCTCTGGAGTGTCATTTGTGAATATCTTCTCCCATTTTGTGGGTTGTGTCTTTGTGTTGTTGACTGTTTCCTTTGCTATGCAGAAGCTTTTGATCTTGATGAAGTCCCAAAAGTTCATTTTTGCTTTTGTTTCCTTTGTCTTTGGAGACATGTCTTGGAAGAAGTTGCTGTGGCTGATGTTGAAGAGGTTACTGCCCATGTTTTTCTCTAGGATTTTGATAGATTCCTGCCTCACATTGAGGTCTTTTATTGATTTCGTGTTTATCTTTGGTATGGTGTAACAGAATTGTTGAGTTTCATTCTTCTACACATAGCTGTTCAATATTCCCAGCACCATTTATTGAAGAGGCTGTCTTTTTTCCCAGTGGATATGCTTTCCTGCTTGCTTGAAGATTATTTGACCGTAGAGTTGAGGGTCCATATCTGGGCTCTCTACTCTGTTCCACTGGTCTATGTGTCTGTTTTTATGCCAGTGCCATGCTGTCTTGGTGATCACAGCTTTGTAGTAAAGCTTGAAATCAGGTAACGGGATGCCCCCAGTTTTGTTTTTCTTTTTCAACATTTCCTGAGCAATTCAGGTCTCTTCTGGTTCCATACAAATTTTAGGATTGTTTGCTCCAGCACTTTGAAAAATGCTGGTGGAATTTTGATCGGAATGGCATTGAAAGTGTAGACTGCTCTAGGGAGTATAGACATTTTAGCAATGCTTATTCTTCCGATCCATGAGCATGGAATGGCCTTCCATCTTTTTGTGTCTTCTTCAATTTCTTTCACGAATGTTCTGTAGTTCCTTGAGTACAGATCCTTTACCTCTTTGGTTAGGTTTATTCCCAGGTACCTTATGGTTCTTGGTGCTATGGTAAATGGAATTGATTCTCTAATTTCTCTTTCTATAGTTTCATTGTTAGTGTATAAGAAAGCAACTGATTTCTGTACTTTGACTTTGTATCCTGCCTCATTACTGAATTGCTGTATGAGTTCTAGTAATTTGGGGGTGGAGTCTTTTGGGTTTTCCATATAAAGTATCATGTCATCCGCAAAGAGAGAGTTTGACCTCTTCATTGCCAATTTGGATACCTTTTATTTCTCTTTGTTGTCTGATTGCTGTTGGTAGGACTTCCAATACTATGTTGAACAAGAGTGGTGAGAGTGGGCATCCTTCTCGTGTTCTGATCTCAAAGAGACCAGCTTTTCCCCATTGAGGATGATATTCGCTGTGGGTTGTTCATTGATAGATTTTATGAAGTTGAGGAATGTTCCCTCTATCCCTATACTTTGAGGAGTTTTAATCAAGAATGGATGCTGTATCTTGTCAAATGCTTTTTCTGCATCTATTGAGAGGACCGTGTGGTTCTTCTCTCTTCTCTTATTGATTTGTTCTGTCACATTGATTGATTTGTGAATGTTGAACCACCCCTGCATCCCATGGATGAATCCCACCTGGTCATGGTGAATAATCTTTTTAATGTACTGTTGGATCCTATTAGCTAGATCTTGTTGAGAATCTTGGCATCCAGATTCATCAGGAATATTGGTCTGAAATTCTCCTTTTTCGTGGGGTCTTTGCCTGGTTTGGGGGTCAGGGTAACGCTGGCTTCGTAAAAAGAGTCTGGAAGTTTTCCTTCTGCTTCAATTTTTTGAAACAGCTTCAGGAGAATAGGTATTATTTCTTCATTGAATGTTTGGTAGAATTCCCCAGGGAATCCATCAGGTCCTGGGTTCTTGTTTTTTGGGAGGTTTTTGATCACTACTTCAATCTTGTTACTAGATATTGGTCTGTTTGGGTTGCAAATTTCTTCCTGATTCAGTTTTGGAAGTTTAGAGGTTCCCAGGAATGTATCCATTTCATCTTGGTTGCTTAACTTATTGGCATATAACTGTCGATAATAATTTCTGATGATTGTTTCTATTTCCTTGGTGTTAGTTGTGTTCTCTCCCTTTTCATTCATAATTTTATTAATTTGGGTCCTCTCTCTTTTCTTTTGGATTCATTTGGCCAGTGGTGTATCAATCTTATTGATTCTTTGAAAAAGCCAGCTTCTAGTTTTGGTGATGCGTTCTACTGTATCTCTAGTTTCTATTTCATTGATCTCTGCTCTAATCTTTTTTTTTTTTAAAGATTTTATTTATTTATTTGACATAGAGAGCAAGATCACAAGTAGTCAGAAGCAGGCAGAGAGAGGGGGGGAAGCAGGCTCCCTGCTGAGCAGAGAGAATGATGTGGGGCCTGATCCCATGACCCTGAGATCATGACCTGAGCTGAAAGCAGAGGCTTTAACCCACTGAGCCACCCAGGCGCCCCTCTCTGCTCTAATCTTGATTATTTCCTTTCTTGTGTGGGGGGTTGGCTTAATTTGTTGTTGATTTTCCAGCACTTTAAGGTGTAAATAAAGCTGGTGTATTCTGGATGTTTCAATTTTTTTGAGGGAGGCTTGGATGGCTATTTCCCTCTTAGGACCGCCTTTGCTGTATCCTTTAGGTTTTGGACCAATGTGTCTTCATTCTCATTGGTTTCCATGAATTTCCTGGTTGATCCAAACATTCTTACGCAAGGCAGCCTTTAGCTTCCAGGTGTTTGAATTCCTTCCAAACTTTTTCTTGTGGTTGAGTTCCAGTTTCAAAGCGTTGTGGTCTGAGAATATGCAGGGAATAGTCTCAGTCTTTTGGTATTGGTTGAGCTCTAATTTGTGAACCAGTATGTGGTCTATTCTGGAGAAAGTTCTATGTGCACTCAAGAGGAATGGATCTTCTGTTGTTTTAGGGTGTAATGTTCTATATATATCTATGAGGTCCATCTGGTGAAGTGTGTCATTCAAAGCTCTTGTTTCTTTATTGATTTTCTGCTTGTATGATCTATTACTGAGAGTGGTGTGTTAAGATCCCCTACTATTAATGTAGTCATAGCAATATGACTCTTTATTTTGATTAAAAGTTGGCTTATGTAGTTGGCTGCCCCATATTGGGGACATAAATATTTACAGTTGTTAAGCCTTCTTGGTGGATAGACCCTTTAAGAATGATGTAGTGTCCTTTTGTATCTCTGACTATAGTCTTTAGTAGAGAAACTAATTTATCTGATATGAGAATTGCTACCCCAACTTTCTTTTGATGCACATTAGCATGAAAGATGCTCTTTCATCCCTTCACTTTCAGTCTGGATATGTATTTAGGTTCCAAATGGGTCTCTTGTAGACAGCATATGAACAGGTCCTATCGTTTTATCCAATCTGCAACTGTGTGCCATTTTGTGGGAGCATATAGGCCATTCACATTGAGAGTGATTATTGAGAGATACATTTTTATTGACATCATGTTTCTATAGACTGTCTCTGTGAATTTATGTTCTATGACACTCTTGGGTCCTTTCCCGTTAATATTTTTTGTAGTGCTGGCTTGGTGGTCACATACTCTTTTAAACCTTGCTGGTCTTGGAAACTATCTCTCCATCCATTTTGAATGTCAGCCTTGCTGGATAAAGTTTTATTGCCTGCATGTTCTTCTCATTTAGTTCCCTGAATATGTCTTTCCAGCCCTTTCTGGCTTGCCAAGTTTCTGGGGACAGCTCTGACATTATTCTGATGGACTTCTTCTGTATGTAAGGAATCTCTTCCCCCTATCTGCCCTCAGAAGCTCTTGTCTAGGATATGATTTGTGAGTCTCACAATGAAGTGTCTGGATGTCTTTCTAGATTTGCTGATCTTGGTGCATATTCTTTCTGCTTCTAGGACATGAATGCTGTTCCCTTCCACAGACTGGGAAAATTTTCATCCAGAATTTGTTCAGCTATATCTTCTAGTCTTCTCTCTTTCTCCACCCCCTCAGGGATCCCAAAAATTCTGACATTGGGATGTTTCATGGCATCATTAATTTCCTAATTCTGTTTTCATGACTTCTAAGCTGTTCGTTCCATGCCTCCTCCTGATACTTTTTCTCTATCAGTTTGTCCTCTAGATCACTAATTCTATCTTCTGCCTCAGTTACCCTAGCTGTTAGAGTATTTAGATTAGATTGGATCTCATTGATAGGATTTTCAACTTCTGCCAGGTCAGCTCTCACTTCTGCCCTTAGAGATTCTATGTTGTCACTGATGGTTTTCTCCAACCTAGCCATTGACTGGATAATTGTTACCCTGAATTCCCTTTCCAACATATTGTTTATGTCCATATCCAATGGTTCTGATAGAGAGGGAACAGTCTCTGAATTTTTCCTCTGTTGGGTGTTCCTTCTCCTAGTCATTTTGGTGAGAGGTTGTTGAGGGGATGTAAAGCTGAATGTATCAAACACGATCCAGGCAAGGTGCACCCTGGAATGTCTCAGAGCAATTGGAAGTCACCACCAAAAAGAAAGAAAAAAAAAAAAAGAAAAGAGAGAGAGAGAGAGAGCGAGAAAGAGAAAACCCAGCCAAAATGAGCCCCTAAAGTAAGATTTATAAGGTATATAAACAAAAATGGACAAACAAAAAGACTGACAAAAGTAAATGACAAGAAAAAAAAGAACCCAGCCAAAATGAACCCCAAGAAAAGGTTTATATAATACCAGAACAAAAACAAATACACAGAAATGCTGACAGAAGAATAAGATGGGAGGTTGGTTATAAATTCTCGATGTGGGCGAGGAAAGTTATTTTGGTTCTTCCTGGGTATATCTTGGTATCTTTGTTAAAGGACTCAACTTTCCAGAGATAAAAGGGAGAGTAAAACTGGTTTCTATATAGAGGTAGTATTGAATAGAGAAAGAAGATTACCTTGAATCTTGTATCTATATGTATATTTAAAAAAAGAAAAAAATAAGAGAAAAAGAAAAACACCTGTATATGTATGCTAAAAGTTCAAGTTTACTTCCAAAGGAGGAAAATAAGCAATAGCAGAATATTGAGGTTTTTTTTTTTTAAAGATTTTATTTATTTATTTGACAGATAGAGATCACAAGTAGGCAAAGAGGCAGGCAGAGAGCGGAAGGGAAGCAGGCTCCCTGCTGAGCAGAGAGCCCAATGTGGGGCTCGATCCCTGGACCCTGAGATCATGACCCAGGCCGAAGGCAGAGGCTTTAATCCACTGAGCCACCCAGGCACCCCCAGAATATTGAGTTTTAAATGTCATATTTTGTCTCAGCATATGATTTTTGAATTATATATATTTTCTTAAAAACAAAAGTTAAAGTTAAAAGGTTATTATGGAATATGTTGTATTAAACCTTTAGTTGTAATGGTAAGTAAGTTAAAAAAATTAAAAGAACAAGAATCATGAAAACGAATTAAAAAGAAGTTGTGTCTATGAAATATACAGGTTTTAAGGCAATAATGTGAGCTTAATATATTGTTTTCCCCTGATGTTGAGGTTTTACAATTTTATTGCGACCCTGTGGTGGTTGTCCTCTAGTTCTTTTTTTTTTTTTTTCATTTTATAAGGATTTATTTAAATTCCACTTAGTTAAAATGCAGCATAATATTAGTTTCAGGTGTACAATATAGTGATTCAACACTTTTATACATCACTGCCACTTTGTTTTTCAGTCAGTCTTGCTTGGGTTGAGTCATCCTGCCCCCTATCAAAGATAGGTTTTTCAGGGTTTTGTTCTCTGGAGGTTTTTTTCCTTTGGAGGGTTTTTGTGATTTTTCAGTGGTTTAGTGGAAAGCAAACTGCGTCCAGACCTCCACCTCAGAAAGAGGCCTCAGTCTGCTCCACTCTGGGTGCTCCAGAACACACAGACTACCCCTCTGCAAACTCCACTGAATAGCGCAACCTCCCACAAGTTTTGTGCACCCCCAGCCACTGTCTCAGTGGTCGCCCAAGGTGCCTGGTTGTCTCTGCACCCCCGCGCCACTGAAACTGCAAGCGATGTTGGTCCAGGGAACCCACCTCTGGTGGCTGCCTTTGCTGGGACTGCTGTCTGGGGTTCAGGCCCACACAGGGTGTCCTCAGACCCTGCTGTCATGCGGGTTGCAGAAGGCTAACCCGACCAGAGATCGCGTAAGTTCTCTCAGGCATGGGCTGTGAGCATTCAGACCCATGGCCAGTCCTAGAGACTGCTGGCTAGCACACACACCAGGCTCTCTCAGGCACTGGGGGAGTACACTCACAGCCCACGGTCACGCAGGGCATGCAGAGTGCAGAAGGCTGTGGACCTAGAGAGCGCTGGCTGGCGCCCATGCCAGACTCTCTCACACACAGGCAGGAGTGCACCTAGCCGAGTGAGCGGTGGTGCAAGCAGCAGAAAGCCATGAGCTCAGGGCCCACGGAGGCTCTGCCACACTCTCTCTGTCTTGGGTGTTCGCTGGCGGTTGCCGTCCTGAATCTGTGGGCTTAGGCCTGTGCCCGTGACCTCCCATTTTCACCAGTTGCCCCTTAAGATCTTTTGCTTTTTTTGAGTGCTTTTAACCAGACTCCATATTAATGCCGGTCCTCAACCACAGGGCACTTTTCTTTTGGGATATTACTTTCCAATAGGTTGCTTCTGGTGGCTCACTCCCCCCCATCCTCCAGTATCATTCTGAGAGTTCCCACTCTGCTTTATCACTCCACTGATGTCTTCTGTCCCCGTAGAGATCCCGAAGTATATAATATTACATCTCAGGCTGATTTCCTGGGTGTTCAGAGTGTTCTGCAAGTTATTTAGCTCAGTTTATATGACTGGTTGAAACTGGGTCTCCTACTTCTCTGCCATCTTGCCCCTCTTCAGTACTGCCTCTTGTTCTCTTTTTTGAGGTGAGTTTTTTGTCTTGTCATTCTGTCTAGAGATGAATAGATGAATGAGAGAACAAAATACTAAAATGCAAGAACAACCCCAGAGAAATATATGCTAATCAATCCAGAAAAGACCCGATACTGGGGTGGGGGGAGGGAATAAATGCAGACCTATGAACAGAATATAGCAATACAGTGGATCCTGTGTGTATTTTGGTCTGTTTGTTAGAAAACTAGATCTCAACATTTTAAGGAAAGAAAACTTATATATGTACAAAAAAATTAAATACAATGAAAGTATAGAATATAACTATAAACATGAAAATTAAAGGATAAAAAAAGGAATATAAACAGACAGGTGAACAGAACAGAGCAATACACTTCATCCTGAGTGTATATTGGTCAGTTTGTTAGAAGAGATTGCATCTCAGAATTTGTAAAGAAAGAAAAACACACACAGACACACACACACAGACACACACACACACACAGACACACACAGACACACACACACACACACACACACACACACACACACACACACACACACCCACACACACACACACACACACACACACACACACACACAGACACACACACACACACACACACACACACACACACACACACACACACACACACACACACACACACACACACACACACACACACACACACAAACACACACACACACACACACACACACACACACACACACACACACACAC
>NW_019154131.1:144122-201104 GCF_002288905.1 Enhydra lutris kenyoni | reverse complement strand
TGGCTGGCTCCTGGAAAGTGATATAGCAGTGCAGTGCAAAATCAGAACTTTTAGAAGTCTACTCCAATGAAGGATGTCCCTGACTGAAAGGTTCTCAGGTGGTGAAATCCTACATGGGACAGCGTGGTCTCAGGATCCTTGGGGGTCATAGGAAGATTAGGGGTGCCTGAGTGCAGTAGAGTTCCCAGGCATTGGAGTGGGGAAACTAGCTGCAATCAGTGAGCCCAGGAGTGGACTCTTTGCTCAGGGTTGCTATAACTTGTGACTCATGGCAGAATCAGACCACTGCTCTCAGAGCAGGGGCCCAACGAGTAGCAGAACTGTGAGACTCCCCTTCCTCATCCTGGGGAAGTGGCACCAGAATGCACCGCAGGAATCTGCAGGGTTTGGAGACTCAAAACGGGGTCATCTGGCTGAGACAGAAATGCCCAGTCATAGGCTGGAGTGATCTTGGAGTGCAGAGACCAGGGAGACAGGAGTGATTGACTGCTTTTCTCCAAGGGTGCACTGAGGAGTGGGGCTCCAAGCTCTCAGCTCCTGGCCAGACACTGGGAGTCCACCATTTTCATTCTCATCCTCTAAAGCTGTGTGGAAAGCCTTCAGAGAACAAAAGCTACAGAGAGCAATCCAGAGCAAATTGCTTAGCCTGGCACCTCGCAAGGGCAGTGTAATTCTGCTTGGGGCAAAGAGACTTGAGAATCAATGCAACAGGCCATCTCTCCCAGAAGATCAGCAAGAGCATCCAGCCAAGACCAAGTTTACCAATCAAAGAGAACGGCAAAACTCCAGCACTAGGGGAATATAGCATATAGAATCCATGGATTTTTTTTCCCATGAAAAAAATTTTACTCTTTCAATTTTAATTATTTTCTCTTTCGTTTTCAACCAGTTTTTTTTTTTTAAAGATTTTTATTTATTTATTTGACAGACAGAGATCACAATCAGGCAGAGGCAGACAGAGAGAGGAGGAAGCAGGCTCCCTGCTGAGCAGAGAGCCCAATGCGGGGCTTGATCCCAGGACCCTGGGATCATGACCCGAGCCGAAGGCAGAGGCTTTAACCGACTGAGCCACTCAGGCACCCCTTCAACCAGTTTATTAATCAATTCTTTTGTTAAAATCTTTTAAAAATTTTCATTCTTACAGTTATATCCTATACTTTCATTGCATTTAGTTTTATTTTTGTACGTATATAAATTCTACTGACTTTTTAAAAATGCTTTTCATTTTTTAAAGATTTATTTGACAGACAGAGATCATAAGTAGGCAGAGAGGCAGGCAGAGAGAGAAAGGGGGAAGCAGGCTCTCCGCTGAGCAGGGAGCACAATGCAGGGCTTAAATACCAGGACCCTGGGATCATGACCTGAGCCAAAGGCAGAGGCTTTAACCCACTGCACCACCCAGGTGCCCCTAAATTCTACTGTCTTTACAATTTGGGGATGCAGTTTCTTCTAACAGACCAAAATACACCCAGAATCTAGTGTGTGGCTCTATTCTCTTCAATTGTCTGATCGTATTTGCTTCTTTTTTCTTTTTTCCCCTCCTTTTTAGTTTTTTTTTTCTGTTTTGCTAAAGTCTTTTTAAAATTTTCATCTTTACAGTTACAGTCTTCCTTTCAATGTATTATTTTTTGGTTTGATCTTGCAATTTCCTGATTTGTAATAAAATTCCTATTTAAGAACATGTGTGATTGCCTGTAGCAAAGGATCTTGATAGGCCCAGAACCCAGGGCTGATTCTGGCCTCTGAAGAGGATTTATATTTATCTCACATGGTGTGAAGAACCAAGCCCCAATGGTTCACTGGACAGAACATCCAGAAGCAGTCCAAGACCTCTGGGCTACTGTCTGGGCAGGAATCACTGGGAGTCTGTAATCCTATTCATGGGTAGGATTTTAATTTTAATTTTAATATCCCCTTTAATAGCAAAGGGAATATACTGAGAGGTTCCATGAGGCATCAAACATCCTTTGAGCCTATAAAATCCATGAAAGCAGGGCTGGGCTCTTTTGCTTCCCTGATGTAGACTCAGTGCCTAGAGCACCCACTACACACTTACTCAACATGTGGGATATATGTGTGTACGGCACAAATATTTGTTGGCTGAAGGGTAAAATGCAACCAAGTCTTGCAAAGGCATCACAGCTCTTTCCTCTTGTATGAGTTTGCTCAGGTTACCATAACAAAATAGCCCAGATGTGTAGCTCAGGTAACAGAAATTTATTGTCTCACTATCCTCGTGCTGGAGGTCCAGTCAAGGTTTAGCAGATTTGGTTTCTCCTGAGGCCCCTCTCCTTGACTTGCTGACTGGAGGTTCCTCTCTTTATGCATCCCTGGTGTCTCTTCTTATAAGGACACAAGTCTTACTGGATTAGGGTCCCACATGTTCAACCTCACTTAACATTAGTTACCCCTTTAAATATATTATCTTCAACTGCAGTTACACTAGGTGTAAGGCCTCAACATATGAATTTGAGGGGTGGGACACAATTTAGTCCAACAACACCCCTCCTCATCTGCAGGCCCCTCACTGTCCTTCACCTTAGGCACCCACTTCCTTCTCTTTCTTGTCCATCTCCACAGACCCACCTTCTCTTTCTCTATGGCTTTATCTCATTTGCCCTTTTAGAAGTTCACTCAACAGAAGTGGAATGTGCTGAGTTCACAAGGCAGGAGCTCCGTGGTTTTGCCTCCGACCTGTTTTGTTTGGCTTGATGACAGGCCCTCCTGTGGGTCACTTCACACCACTTCCATGCCCTCGCACTGGCCCCTTTGGCTTGTCCTCAGGTGGATCTGGCCCCCATGGGAATTTTAGAGGGCAACTCCCAAACCAGAGCCTCTGAGTCCCAAGTTGTACAAAGAATCCAGCTTGCACACTGGGCTCATTTGGTGGCTGCCAACTGACCACTCAGAGGAGTCAGAGAAGAGGCAAGGATAGGAACTCCTCTATGAAGAAGCTTTGGTGGTTTGGAGGAAAGAATTGGGAAAGAAACAACTGGTCTGCATCTTAAATGAGATTCCCAGCCTTTCACCATGTTTTTACCCCAATAAAGGGGTCTGCTTTTCACGTTGTTTTTATTTGGTCACCCCTACCCACATACACCCTATTAACACAACAACATTGCATATACTGACACCTAACCACTCACACACGCAATAAGTATACATTCACACCCCACTAGGCATACCCCACACCACCCACACACCCAACACACAATCCCACTACAGATGACCCCATCAAGCACACAAATACTCATTACTCACACTGCTGGGTCCATGGTCAAAGGAGCGAGACTGATAAAAAGCGAAGGTCAAGCAAAGCTTTATTTCACGCCAAGCATCGAGAATCAAACTGACCGGCCAGGGCCATCTCTTGCAAAGAGGTGGCCCCTCCCAGCCTCACAGACTGACTTTTATAGAGTAAAGGCCTTGTGGTTGAGGCTGGCCACACACAGGTGGCCAACTGAATTACAATTCACCCTATAGTTTTTTGAACTAGCCTATAACTCTGGTCAGAATTGGCACCCAAAAGGCAGGGCCCACATTCTTGGGTGGTTAGGGAGATGCTTTCCTGATTGGATGTCTCCACCTGGCTTGGCTCATCCCTGTATTCTGGGCTCTGTTACCTCCTCCTGACCTGACACATCCTGGTATATGGGCTCTGTTATCAGGGGCTGGTCAGTCATATTTTTTCTGGTTTCCCACACTTGTTTCTGAGTAAGTTCCTCTGGGGGGGCAGGGTCAATCTAAGTTTACTGCATAAACAACAAAATGGCTCGCTCTGGCTAAGCAGGCCCTTACATTTCCCCATTTTCTTTGGAGACTAGTCAAATCCTTGACTTTTTAGCCAGCTCTATGTTTTTCTGTTGTAAGGGGTTATATTGAGCATGTACGATTAACATGTTTATCGCTCTAATTTTCTTTTGTACAAATGACATTAGGACGTTTATAATATAATGCAGGGGCCAAAAAGTAACATTAGTAATTATAAAACCAGGGGGCCTGCAATTGCTGATTTTAGGGAAGTTGTCCACGGAGACCAGTTGAACAAACTTTTATAGCATCCCTATTGTGCATAATAGTACTCTGGTGGTCCCCCAGGTCTTTCCCCCCAACCGCATTGGGGAGGCCCAGTGTTAGGGCACATGTAAAACTGTAAGGCATCTAATCAGGGGTTAATGGGTGCCAGTTGGCATAAGGTTACATTAAATTGCACAGTTGGCTGATGAGTTAGCCATTCACCGCTTTGTATAATCTTTTCCACTTCTCCTAATTCCATTTGTTTAATTTCCCACCTATACTTTTCTGTCTTATGAGGTGACTTAGAAGCTCTTACAAAAACAGGTAACAATAGGAGCAACAATGAACTCATAGTCTTTTGAGTCTTAGTTTTAGTCCATGATCCGCAACGTCCATCAGCATCAGCTTCCATCTCTGGGGGGCGTCCTCATCCTCGGCTCATTTGACATGACCTGTATGAATTCAGGCCCTGATGTTTTCTACTTTTACTGCTGTGGGGGTGGTCAGGATGACAGCAAATGTTCCTTCCAGCGAGGCTCCAAGTTTTCCACTTGGCGGCGGCGCATCCAAACCAAGTCCCCAGGTTGGTAAGGATGTGGTTCCACCTCCATCTCCGTCTCAGTGTGGGCAGTTCAGATCCCTGCGTGGGTTCTTTTTAAGACAGACTGTAATGCCTGCAGTGACTGGAGTACAGACTGACCAATCATTTTTGCTAGGGCAACCTCTTGTAGCTGAGGGCATAGCGGGTGGGGGTGTTTCCCAAACATTATTTCAAATGGGGTCACCTTGTTTAAATAGGGTGTACATCACGCCGTGAGGAGGGTGAAAGGAAGGAGAGCCATCCATCCACCACCAGCCTCCAGAATTAGCTTTGTCAAGGTCTCTTTAAGAGTCTAGTTCATTTTCTCTACTTGCCCGGAACTCTGGGGCCGGTAGGCACAATGTAGTTTTCAATTAGTGCCCACGGCCTTGGCCAATGCCTGTGAGACTGAACTCACAAATGCAGGGCCATTGTCTGACCGGATCGCGAGAGGAAACCCAAACCTCTAGTAGCTTTTGGCTACCATTCCTGCCATCTCATGTTTGGCAGAAAAAGCCTCTATCCAGCCTGAAAAGGTATCCACAAAAACTAACATATACTTGTGTCCATATTTTCCCAGTTTCATCTCTGTAAAATCCATTTCCCAATAAATTCCTGGCTCCTTACCTCTTTCTCTTTTCCCTCTTTCCATTCTAGTTCTTCCCGCATTTACCACCTGACATTGAGCACATCTATCAACTACATCCTGAATCATATGCCATAATTTAGAAACCTGAAACTGCTTGCCCATAAGCTCCTTAAGCTTGCATGTCCCCAAATGAGTGCCCTGATGTATTTGGCTTACTAATTTCTTCCTAGTCTTAGCCCAGTCCCCTTCAAAGTCTAGTTTAACCCATTTTTGTAAATATTTTAAATCTTCCTCTGAAGTTTGCCTCAAGTTGTCTAGCTTAGGTAAACAAACATTTAAAGACAACCAAATCTAGAATTTAACATCCATAAAGGCGTGTTATTAAAACATAATTTTCTCTCTAAAATAACCCTCATTTCCAGAGATAGCCAAATTAGGACTAATTTACTTGAAAAACAAGTCCAGTTTTAACAAACTTGGCCTAATGATTTACACAAGCTCAGCAAGAACAGTGAGTGTGATCATATAGACCTTTTAGAATCTGCTTTGCTGGAACTTCTTATAAGGAATCTCTAGGTTGAACTTTTAGTAGCCTCTCCAGGCCAGAAGCCAAGCCACGTACTTGCCATCAGACATGCCTGCAATACCAGTCGACTTGGGCGAATTCTTCTTTCTGAGGCTCCGCACCTACCAAGGAGTGACATTCTTTACTCACCTGGTGAGGCTGCTGGGAACTCTGTAAGTAAGGTATCAGGCCAACACTTCCAAAGGGCTTTACGGCTCCCGGTTTCATAAAGTCAACCTTAGTTCCTTTAAACTGTCTGGTCATATCTGAGTCTTTTCAAATATGATATCCCAGTCAAAGCCTTGGTAAAATAACCAGTTTCCAATGCTGTCCTGTTATAAGGAGAACAGATTCTTATTGAACTTATGCAAATGACCGATTGCCATGGAAGAAAGAATACTTATTGAGCCCTTTTGGTTTCAGAGGGTTTAGATAGAGAGAAAAGTTGAATGCCTTGATTCATATACAAATGAGCACTTTTACATCTCTATAAGTCACAGATAACTTAGGAAAAATTTCCCTAGTCAGGAGGAGCAAACATTACAGAACCAGTAATGTTTAAAATAAGATGAAACATTAAGAGACACAACATTACAATCTTTCAGTTCATCTAGTCCCATGTTACTAATTCTGGTTTAGTCTGAATGTAGTAGCCCTTACTTCTGTAAAATTTTACCCACTTCAGTTCCAGGATTTTAATATATCAAAGACCTGTATTTGTCCTGAAAGTCTCCCATATGAAGTGCTTTTAGGGCAGAATTCATCTTATAAGAGAATTAAAACAATTACAAATGACAAAAACTCAGAATAGATATGGTTAAATTACCAGGTGATGACCTTATCAAAACATTAAAACTTTAGGAAATGCATAGAATCTCTAGAATAGTTATAGCATTTACCCAAATGTAACCCAAGGTTTATTATTGGTTTAGCAGTACTTACTGAGTAACTTAGTATACCAAGGAAAAGTCTTATGAGTCAAAGAGATCTTATTTATAATTTAAATCTTGTTGACAATTGTTAAAACCTTAGGAAGTCTTAAAACACATGCCTAAATATAATTAGGGATGTTAAACACCTGATAAAACAAAACATAGAAACTGGGTTTTCTGGGCAGGCAAGGAGAAAACCAAAACAGATCAATTAACCTAAGAAAACTTTGCCCTTTTAAACAGAGAGAAAACCAGTCTTTTTATACCAGTGTCTTTCCTTTTTTTATTTTTAAATGTGCTGTCTTAAGATATGAGTTTTCTGGGTTCCCCTCCCATCGTGAATGATGTCGCAGACAAAAGGAGGGGGGTCTTTCAGATGCTGTCCTGCTCACATCCCTCGCGGGAACTCAGGAGCGTCTTAGCTAAGGTCTGTCCGTATAAACCCTGGACCAGGCTACTCCGTGGAGTACATGACCGTTATGCCATATGATGCTCCGCGAGACTCAGGGTGCAGCCCACTCAGACCTGTAGCCGAAGCAGTGGAGCCATACAGACACATTCACACAGTCAGGCACTCTTCAGATTCAAACAGGTTGGACACCCCACCTGTGGGTATCCCTGGCTAATGGGAGGTGATCAGTCTCCCTTCTCACTCTTTACAAATAAGAGTGAGTTTCTATGGTTACAGGCAATGGAGGATGGTAACAGGGTGTTTTCGCAGTCCCTCAAGGTTGGGCTGCTTCCTTAAACTCTCAAGGCCAAATGGCCCTTTCACTTGGAAGTATAATCTATGTGGAGGCATGTCAGGAGAGTGCTAAATCACCTTGGAGGCTGTTTTTCTTTCTTTTTTAGTCTGTCCTGACCATACCTAAAATTTCTTTTCTGAATATTTCCCTTCATAAACCTTCTACAACTTTTCTTTGTACTCAGGTTTTGTCCCAAGCCATTTCCTTTCAAACCACCGTCTCATTTAGGACAAAATTACCTTTTTTAACTTTTAACAAAATATACTCCCATTTTAAAAATCTTTCTTACATATCTTATACTTTTCCACAGAGTTGCTTTCTTTATTTTCATCAGTCTTAGTTACACTTAGCAGAATTTTGTACTCTTAAAAACACCTTAATCAGTTATTAACTAATTGTGAACTGTTACAACAGAATTCTTCAGATGGCAAATTTATGAATCAGTTCAGCACAAAACATGTTTACCAACAGATTTCAAAAGCACAAACCTAGTTCCAGCAACCAGCGCTCTAGCATTTTATCCTGTTTGGTTAAGACCTAGATGTTCATAATTTAATTCTATTTGTCATCCAAGCAAAACTTTATACTTTCAGGTTACCAAAGACTTTGAAAGCTATCTCAGTAATTACCCATTAAAACTTTGAGACAGACAATTAACCATCAGTTTAGTCATTTCTTTGCTAATAGATTTTAACAGATTTTAACAGAAATAACGAGAGCTTATTTGATCTTAAGTAAACTCTGATTGAAGTTTCACATTACTGCTGTTAACTCAAAAGACATGTCTATCTTAATTAAACCAACAAACTTAACTTAGTTCCAATACTGATTTACGTTCCACCTGGGCCCACTCCACTTTGAATGTTTACCCGAGACATGGGTGGGAGGATCTGGAGTAGGGGGTGTTAGGTCCAGGGGGTGCTCTTCTTGCTCCTTGACAGTGAAGAGAGAAGGAGATGTGGTGCATGATCTAGAGGCTAGTCAGGCAGGCTGCATGCATGTTGGTGCAGAAACAGGAGAAGGGGGAGACAGAAGAAACAAAGTGCTGCCAGAAGGCAGAGAAAGGATTCCCAGTTTTAGAGCTTATCAACTCCAACAGAGGAGCAGACATCATGCTTTCCCACCAGCAAGGGGGAGGGGGCTAGGCAGTCCACATCAGGCCAGAGAAGGCAAGGAACTTCCCCGAAACAAAGGAAGTTTTGGCAGCTGCTTGGGAATATTCCTTACAGTCTCTTTCTCGAGTTAGACCAACCCCAGTTGGCTCCAGTTATAGCCAGCCATTAACACAAGAAATGAGTAAGAGAGAAGCCCCACATCTATTAGGAGGAATGGAGAGATGAAAGAGTCCCCTCACTCTCTGCTTGCCTCATTCCTTCAAAAACAACAAACAACAGACAACAAAAAGACAAGACAAAAACAACTGCAAACCCAGCGGCCCTCATCCAGAGCCTGCCCCGGGTGGGGGTTTTTTCCGGCCCCTACAGGGGTTACCCGCCACCTACAACCAGACCTAGCGGCCTTTAACCTGCCGCTGTAGGGAATTTTCTCAGTTCCCTATGAGCATCCATTGACCCAGCGGGGAATTTTCTGGGTTCCCTACGTGCATCTGTAAACCCAATGGTTGCGGTCCCCTCGACACGCTCATTGGAGGGGATTTTCCCGGTCCCCTAGATGCACTCGCTGGTGGGGATTTTCTTGGTCCCCTAGATGCACCCAATGTTGAGGATTTTCTCGGTCCCCTGATTGCCGGAGAGGGCCCGTACCCCCTGGCAATCCCCCCCCACCGAGGGATGAGGCATCCCCGCATCCACTCCAGCCCTGGGAGCTATGCTGCGTCCAGCTTCTCCCCGGTGGGCTTTATTACCCTGGAGCTCCGCAGACAGGCAGACAGATGGACAGACAGACAGACAGATAGGATCTCAAGGGGTCTTGAGATCTTACCTCCGGAGGCTTTCTGATGCTGCCTCGGTCCTCGCCGTTTTATCCCGGACGAGCCCCCACTGAAAGGGTCTGTAGACAAAAGGACTAGATTGATACAAAGCAAAAGTTAAGCAGGGCTTTATTTCGCGCCAAGCATCGAGAATCAAATTGACTGGCCAGGGCCATCTCTTGCAAAGAGGCGACCCCTCCCAGCCTCACAGACTAACTTTTATAGAGTAAAGGCCATGTGGTTGAGCCTGGCCATACACAGGTGGCCAATTGAATTACATTCTACCCCATGATAGTCATCTAATTCAGCCTATGACCTTGGCTAGACTTGGCGCCTTTGTCTGGCGCCCAGAAGGCGGGGTTTCACACTCCCTGGCAGGTAATACGTTCGCTTTCACTGATTGGACATCTCCACCTGGCCAGACACGTCCTTGTATCTGGGCTCTGTTATTTTTGCCCAGCCTGACATGTCCTGGTATCTGTGCTCCGTTATTGGGGCTATTTGGCCGTATTTCACCAGTTCTGTTTCTAAGCGCTTTCCTCTTGGAGGAAAGGGCAGGTTCAATCTAAGTTTACTGCATAAACAACAAAATGGCTCGCTCTGGCTAAGTAGGCCCTTACAACACTATACATACCCAACCTACTTCAGACACACACCTACATGTACTCACACATATATTTTCACCCCATACCTATGCCTGTCACACACCCCATTACACTCATGTACACAAATTCATAAACACATATACATAAGCCTCACCACCTCCTTTTCTACCATGTTGACAGCAATTTTCTCCATACTCCAAGCCTCATATTCACAGCCTGCTTTTGACTGTTCATCCTACATATCCAAATTTCATTTCTCACCATCCCTACTCAGACCCCTTTCTCCAACGAGGCTGGTCACTTTCCTTTTTTGTAGACCTAGGACCCCTGGCACTCAATAGGGTTCCAATAATTTTCTGTTAAACTGAAATGTTGTTCTCTCCATCCTTTACCCAGAGCAGGTATTTTGCTTCCTTCAATACCTAGCTGAAGATTCATGGCTACTGCACAGTTACTCCCTTACCTGACGTTCTTCTAGGAAGTGTTCCATTTTGTACTGAATGCCTTGCTA
Source organism: Enhydra lutris kenyoni (assembly GCF_002288905.1). NCBI lineage: Eukaryota > Metazoa > Chordata > Mammalia > Carnivora > Mustelidae > Enhydra > Enhydra lutris. Next base: position 190,629 of record NW_019154131.1, on the reverse strand, counting down.
ATGTACCAGGATGTCAAAACCAAAGCTGTGGTCTAAGCAGCAGACATCAGATACCAAACTTTGTGTGAGGCTTCCTGATAGAGTATTCAAGGTAGTTAGTCCAGCGCTTGTTTCCTGAGTTCCCCCTACCCAATTTACAAACAAAGTGGAGCTGGAGGTGGAAGGGAATAATGGAGTTTTTGTGGAGAGAGATTCTGTAGCCTAAGTCCCATCCCCTTGGGGGTGGTAGAGGAAATACCCCCTTAACCTTAAACCTGGAGAGTGAGATGCAGTGGTAATACTCAGAGAGGGTGACATGCATTTCCTGCAGAAAGCATTCAAGTCAAGGGGTTGTGGCAAGGAAGCCACAGACAGCAGAGAGCTGTGGGTGGATATAACCTACTTCTCACTGACAGTGCGGCAAGGACATGGGAGAGAGGCTTAGAACCCTCCCCAGGATCAGTGCCTGGGAAAGGAAGGGAATGTCACTGGTGACAGTGGTGGAGAGGTCTGTCAGAGAAATGGGGCCAGTGGGGCAGCCTACTGGAGAAGGGGACCAGAAGCTGCAGCAAGAGAGTCCAGCAGGGATTCTGAAAAGCTCCCATGAGTTCCCACATGGTAGTGATGAAGGAGCAGGAGGCTGACTGAGGACAAAGCAAAAGCTGGCACCTTGCACCCCCTCTCCATCCGCTCCCCCCCAGTAATATGTGTAGCATTCCCCAGGCATCCCTGACCACCATAAGAAACAAATAGTTAACTTGCAGAGATCACAATCCTGCAAGACAGGAGTCTCCCTTGGTTTACAAATGTCCTAGAGATCTACAAACAAAGAAGTTACCTTATCAATAGCACAATTTCCAGAGGCAAATAACTCAGTTCCTCAAGCCCTAATGTCACCCTCCCCTCCATAAACAAAACTGAAGGAGGCTGAGGTAGAAGGAAATGTAAATATAGTTAAATCTCTTCTGAACCTAAATCTCACTAACAAAGACACTTATAGCAGGATTGTGACATCCCACCAGGAATCTCCCAACTATCTTGATGTTAATGGCTGGCCAAGACAATATTGATCTAGCCGCAAGGCCTCCAGTATCCCCACACCTTGTAGGCCCTCTTTAGCATACGAAAGCTCTGTTGAAACCTCCCTTCCCCTCGCCTTCCCCCAACCTCAAGGTACATAACTTGCCATCTCTCACAACCAGGGGCAGCAGCTCTTCCTGCCCACGGGTCCTGTCCCCGTGCTTTAATAAACCACCATTTTGCACCAAAGATGTCTCAAGAATTCTTTCTTGGTCATCAGCTCTGGACCTCAGCCCACCGAACCTCACCTAGGTTCTAGAACTTCATCAGTAGTGAGGTGTGGAAGCCTGCTGCACTTTTAGGCTGTGGAGCCAACTCAGAACAGCAGCAGGCTCTGACCAAGTGAGAAACCCCCTGTCCACCTCCCATGCCTCCCCTCTGCTCAGGAGCAGATGAATGCAGAAGAAAACTGTACTTCATCCCACAGGGAGGATCCATTTACACATCTGAATCAAGATTGTTTGTGACTTAAAGTGATCAGAGGACTATTTCCTAGGAATGAACAGAAAAGCCTGGAGTTTTCATCAAATCTTCATCCACTGGCAGGAGTAAGCTTCTCCCACATGGGTCAATATTAAAGGAATAATATAGGTGACAGAAAAGTTTCATTTTGATTACATTTTGGTGTCATCTTGTTTGGCGTACTGGTTACACACATATTTCCCATTAAGTTCCTTAGTTTTCATATCTGTTGGTGCTCCAAATGTGGTTCTGGCATTTCTTTAACCTTCTACAATATCAGAGCACTTGGGTAGCTCAGGTGGTTAAAAGCATCTGGCTCTTGGGTTTTGGCTCAGGTCATGATCTCAGGGTCCTGGGATCAAGCCCATGTTGATCCCATGCTGAGGGGCTCCCCACTCAGTCTGCTTGAGATTCTCTCCCTCTGTACCCCCCTCACATGTTCTCTCTCTCTAAACTAATCTTGTTAAAAAAAATAAACCTGCCACAATATCTAGCAATTCACTGGGGAGTTAATGTGTGGGGGCAAGCATAGAATTTGCTAGCCCTGGAAAGAGTGGGAGTGAGTGTGGCTAGGCTCTCACATGGCAGGAACTTGCACAAGTTATTTCACTAGCCTCAGCATGTGGTGTACCCATGGCTCTTTCTTTGGCTCCATGTTATCATTCTTAGAGCAAGGAGTCAACCCACCAAATTCCCATAAAGTTTGCTCATTCCAAGGAGTTAAATATAATAACAGTGCTGTTTTCAGTGGAGAACTGTCCCTTTTTTATCAACATCTGCTGGACACCCAAGTAGAGCACTGTGCATGTGGCTTTCAAAGTGTATCCCACTGTTATTTGTTAATTTTTTGTTTTTAATTTATTTGTTAGAGAGAGAGGGAGAGAGAGCGAGCACAGGCAGACAGAATGGCAGGCAGAGGCAGAGGGAGAAGCAGGCTCCCCGCCAAGCAAGGAGCCCGATGCGGGACTCGATCCCAGGATGCTGGGATCATGACCTGAGCCGAAGGCAGCTGCTTAACCAACTGAGCCACCCAGGCGTCCCTATTTGTTAAATTTTTAAGGACACATTTCAATCTTGGGAGAGATGCAAAAGGATTAAATATACCTATTAGGAACTCAGCACGTGGAATATGGGTGATATATACGAACAAATAGATGATAATAAAATTTAACTTTTAAATCACTTACAATTATACAATTTAGGGGTATTTAGTACATTCACAATAAAACTACCACCACTATCTAGTTCCTGAATATCTTTGTCATTCCATAAGGAGACTCTGTACCCATTAAGCAGTCACTCTTTTTCCCATTTCAGTAAAATCACGAACAATTTCTTTAAGCCATTTTATCTTCTTATCCATCGTAAAAGGTCAGATTGACACTCCAAAAAAAAAAAACAAAACTTCCAAGAAATCCAGTAGAAATAACTATATTGTCATATATGTTATATATTTGAAGACTGATTAAGTATATGGTTTTATTCTGGCTAAATTTTAGCACTACTGGTAGGAATATGTTAATTTTTTAAAAGCATAAATCAAATGTACCCCCATTCAGAAGGATTTTAATTACAAAGAAATCTAAGAGACTGTAGTTTAGAAGTGATCATAGGAATGGAGTTATCAACCAAAACAAGTATCTATGTTCAAGCAATGTTGAAGATTCAGAACACAGAAGAATGAGACCTGCCATCATGAGACAAGCCAAAGGAGGTCATATACAAGAGTATAGAGAAAAAGGGAGTTGGGGATGAGATCTTAAGAAATAAGCTACAAAGAAAATTCAAAACAAAATAAATAAAAAGGAAAAAGTTTGTAGGCATACTGTGAATCTCCTCCTCAAATGGACAGCATTTCTTAAGCTGTGGGTAATGACTATGGGGCACAGGACTGGTTTTATGGTCTTGATCTACATTAAACATGAAATAGAAAACATCTTCTGTATCACTATACAAGGAAATACACATCTAATATTGTTTCTACCCCAAACTCAACTAAATCATAGTAAAGGAATCTGAACATACATACTCCCTACCCCCTTGAAAAACAGGCATCAACAAAATTTTGAAAGCTGGAAACATGTGGACAAGTGGCAAATAATTTAGCAGACCAAGGAAAGCTGAGTCAGAACCAACAGTGGGAAGAGCTGAGAAACCATGAGGTACATAGTAGATTCCTCCAAAAATTTAGGCACCAACACTACCAGATACCTCAGGCCTGAAGGAAAAGGGTGATGGGGAGTTGAATTAAGGGAGGATGGGTGAAATGTGTTCAAAATACAATCCCTGCCTCCACCCCACCATGAAGTCCTAACTTGATAGAAGTTGGGATGCTACTCTGGAGAGTAAAACAGAGGATATCTAAACTGGGAGATATCACATGTAATTGGGCTCAGTTACAACCAGAAACAGATATTAAGTGACCATAGAAATACCTCCTTCCCCACCTCTTTCCCACTCAGTTCCTAGGTGCTGACATCAGACTTCTACCCTTCAGTTAGGAGACTGAGAAATGCTCTAGGAAATCAGACCAACCAAAAGCAAAGACCTTAAAACCATGATCTCGGGGCTTCTCCAATGAACAGACTACCCAGATACCCTACAGTAAAGGAGCCTCCAAGTTGACAAGCCCCCCACTTGACAGAGATTCCAGTCAGCATCTTCATCTCTCCTCCCTTATTCATGAATACCAAGAATTTCTGGGAATGTGAGGAAAGCCTTTAATGTGAACCAATAGATTCAAATAAATGGATTAGAGCAACTTGGAAGAAATAGTGGATTCTGTGGATTCTTTAAAAACTTAACAATTTTCTAAGAGACAATATTCCACTCAAAACAAAAACAATGTTACTAAAAAGGAACATTTAGAAAACAAAACAAAGTTCTTGGAAATTAAAAAAAATATGATTAGCTGGGGAAAAAACCAATAGGACTACAAGATGTAGTTGAAGAAGTTTCCCCCGAAGTGGAACAAAATAACAGACAGAAAAATAGGAAAGAAAAGATTTAAACAAAGCAGAAGGTCCATAGAGGAGGTCCATAAAAACAAACAAACAAAAAACTGGTCACATAAGTATGGCTACTAGAAGACCACAGGGCAATGCTTTTGAAATTCCAAATGAAAATGATATCCAAATGCATGCTGTTAACTATCAATTATGGGAGAAGAGTAAAGGCATTTTCAGACACTTATGATCTTAAACACTGGACCTCTCACACATTTAAAAAACCTACTCAAGGAGGCATGTCACCAAAAAGAGGGAACAAATGAAACATAGAAACATGCAGAACAAAACCAGGAAATCGAATGTAAGAGGCAAAGGGAGTCAGGAGGATGGCAATATGCAGCAAGTTGAAACCCATCAGAGTGGAGCAGGGCAAGGGCTCCATAGCTGTGCTGACCTTCCCCCCTCAAAGTGAGTGACAATGGAACCATCACTTCTATTGATGATGTTAATAAGACTGACAGTGGATGGTAGGCCATAAAGGTGTATGTTCCAAACATGAAAGACTTAAACAGAAGTTTTGGGACTTTCTTTTTCAATCACTATCTTAGAAAGAGCATTTTTTTTTTCCTAAAACTGAAAAGCGGAAATAAAAAACCTGCCTAAATTAGAGAAATTCTGTATAGTCCTATGTACCTATATAAGCAGATACACAGGAAGTTGCTCATAGCAGTGGACTATATGAGTGGTGGACCTGTGGGAAAGAGATGAGACTTTGCAGTTCACCTTTTCATTCTTTTGACTTGTGTACCACAAATGGTAATTGTCCAAAGGTGAATATATTCCCTAATTTAAAAATATGGAGTGAAAAAACTGATCATGTATGGCAAGCAGTTTTAAAAAACTTGCCTCAGTTTTAAGTATATAAAACTGTATTTAATATACAGTAACTAATATTTTCACTATAAGTAGATTTATTTGAGAGAGAGAGCGAGCGCGTTCATGCACGAGGAGGGGGAAAGGCAGTGGCAGAAGCAGAGTCCCCACTAAGCAGGGAGCCCAATGTAGGACTCCATCCCAGAATCCTGGGATCATGACCTGAGCCAAAGGCAAACACTTAACTGACTGAGCCACCGAGGTGCCCCCAGTATTCACTATTAATATATGTTTCACTGGTGGTGATGGAAACTGTTTCTTATTGTAGATTACAAAGAAGCCTGAAAGTGCTAAACCAAGTACCTTTGTAACTATAAAAACCCTTTTCTATAATACTTACTGAACATCCGGGGCGCCTGGGTGGCTCAGTGGGTTAAGCCGCTGCCTTCCGCTCGGGTCATGATCTCGGAGTCCTGGGATCGAGTCCCGCATCGGGCTCTCTGCTCAGCAGGGAGCCTGCTTCCTCCTGTCTCTCTGCCTGCCTCTCTGCCTGCTTGTGATCTCTGTCTGTCAAATAAATAAATAAAATCTAAAAAAAAAAAAAAACAAAAACAAACAAACAAAAAAAAAACTTACTGAACATCCACTGGGTCCTGGTCAATATCAGAGCTAACATGTTTGTGCACCAATGGCTTACATGTGGATATGGAATTAGAACACATTCACCTTTGTGTTAGTATTCCAGGTGCAATGTTCCTATGTGTCTACTCTAGGCCTTCCTCTATAGCTGGTGTTTAGGAGAGCCCCTGGACAATCGAGAATTTAGGGCTTTGTAGAGCATACCACTATGGAAAGCTGAAAAAAATTAAGATGATAAGACACTCTCATTACATCATTTTTTAAATCTTGAGGAATATTATATTCTAAAAACATTATTAATAAAATCATAGGTCTATTTCAAGATTTCTTACTATCTTCTGTAACATTCCACTTGGAAGGTAGAAAACCACTAAGTTTTTCTCCAAGGAAGGGTGCAAATGGAATGCAATATTGCATTACTGCATGTACTGAATGTAAACTAGGAGGAGAAGGAAACAATTTATACCCCCCTCCAACTTGGGCTGAAGAACTGCTCATCTGACATTCTAGGAACTATCTTGAAGAGATCTGTCACTATGTCCTAGAAGCAATGAACCTTCTCCAGTTAGGAGAGTCAATGTGACACTGCCTACATCCACCCTGTGGGATAGCTAAAAGGACAAACCCTCAGCATCACACACCAATCTATTAGAGAAACCACACATGTAATTACTTTTCTGCCTAGATCTTCCAATTTAATAATTTTTAAATAGCTAAAATATAATCAAGGTAACATGAGCACCATGCCTGGAACTATACACAAACATACCCTGTTCACAAATGTTTAGCTTCATAGCAACAACACCCTGGGACTGTCAAGGGTACAGTCATAGTTTTAAAAATTAAGAGTGAAAAGTAAATACAACAGGACAATTGCACAAAAGCAGAGAATCCTGTTCTTGGCAATAGGCAGGAGTTAAAGAAGTAAGTTAAGGATAGGCATACTCCAGAATCTAAGTATCATAATCACAGGATATTTAAAGGAGTCATAACTACACATATTCTAACAGTCTAATATTTTACATTGGTACCTTCTTATACAAAAGTTAAAAAAAAAAAAAAAACCTGCCAAAAACCAACCCAAATCATATTTTCTTTTTTCCTTAATTAGCCATTTTATTCCAAGTTGGTGAAGACACGACACTGTCTAGCTTCATGGCCTAAAAAAAGTTTTCTAGTTGCAAGATGCCTTAGTCATTAATTAATAAGCTCAAAGTGAACACTGAGTTGGATATAGAAATTGTGAGAGGATATCCTTCCTAAAATTTGAAAAACAGGGTATGTAAGGCAGATGGTTAACACCAAGAGCCATTTAAATTATATTAGAATGGCACCCTGAAATTATTCATAGCAAAACATAATTTTTTATTAGCTTTCATTGTATGGGTGAAACTATTCAGTTAAGACAGAATTTATGGGAGCGCTACATGGTTAGGTTGCACCTCTGAGGTATCCACAGAAGGAAAATGACTTTTGTTGCCATGTGGCTTATACTTATGCCCAGCCAGAGAGTCTAGTCCCCTGAACCATAATGTGTATGTGGGAAAAGATTATAAAAATACTTCTGTAAGAGGGAAAGACTAGTAAGAACCTACAAGTGCACTCTTGTGCACTTTTCACTATGTGAAAATGTCATGGAAAAGGAGTACCACATGCTGACTTTAACAGCTTTTTTAGTGGAAAAATCTCTTTGTCATGTATACACCATAGGAAAATTACCCACTGCCCCCCAAAAAAGGTCATGAAGAAAAACTGGATTCATAAAAGAATGTATATATTCAAAGTAGGCAAAAATATGGTATATATATTTTAAAAAAGAAAATATGCAAAATAATTTCATTATGGAATGCCTTGATTGGCATGTGACTTAGCATTTATTTCCCGTTAATCAGATCTAATTCTGATAAATCTCTATATGTTTTAGATTATCTATTTAAAAAAAAAATCTATTTTTAAGACAACACAAAAACCTGTATTTGTGCATACAAATACAAGCTATCTTGCTTAGTATCTTCATGGCTCCAAGATGCCACAAAATTAATGAAATAATTTTTTAAAAACCTCAAGCACAGATTAACAAATAATATATTTCCTTAAGTTTTCTGGATTACACTATTAAAAGTTAACTTGTATTAACTAATGTACTCTGGACTTCCAGATATAAATACCAGTCAGTGGTTGGTTATTAAGTCATAAGTAAAAATATTCTTAGAAATGGGTCTTAAATGGAATGCCTTAACTTTTCTTAGTTCAAAACCTGTAATTTGACCCTAAAATACATCATGCCCTTTCATGTGCTTTAAGCTGACATACTGACTGTACAATCTATACTTTGTAAGAGAGCAGGTAACTCCAGCACAGAAGAAACTATATAATGTGGCATGGGGGATGACTTCAGTGGCATCATTCCATTTTTATTTATCCAGACTGTTGCTTTCAGCCCTGCATTAAGGCCTCCTTGTATATCGGTTTCCAGTGTGTCACCAACCATCACACAGTCCCCAGGCTGTACTCCGAGGAGATCACAGCAGTAATAAAATATGGAAGGTGCTGGTTTCTCTTCTTTCTGCTCTCCACCTACAACGATAGCGTCAAAATAGGACTGACAGGCGCAAGCCTCGATCTTCTCCCTCTGGGTCTGTCGGTCTCCATTTGTTAATAAAAGTAGGCGGACCTCCTTCCGAAGTTCAGTAAGCATGGCTTTGACATCTTCTGCTAGTATCATATGCTGTAAACGTGTAGATTTCCACAGGAAATAACATTCTTCAGCCAATTTCCTATTGGCCACACCACCCTTCGTTTCCTGGATTGCTTCTTCCCAGTGTAAAGTCCTTAGGTCAGTAATGCATGTACTGGAAGGATGAAAACATTCCTTGCTGAGTTTAACTTGAACCTTGTCACAAATGGTTTCAGCCTCTTCTTTGTAATGGTATTTTGATTGTAAGAGCTTTATCACCTAAATAAAGAAAAACAACTCCATTAACACATTTCAGGTCTTTTATAGTCATACCCTGAGAAACCATGTACCTATAATCCCTGGGTAGAAATTCCAACTCCACGTGCCTGCCTTAAGGCAGCTCTACCATTACACCTTTTCTGGTGGGAATTGGTTTCATTTTCAAAGAATATCAGAGGGAAGATCTCCCAATTTCTCCACACAACCCATTCATATTTTTTGACCGATTTCTATTCTAAGTATCTTCAGCTATAGGTCATAAAAACCCTTTATTTGGCAGTCTGCCACCTTCCATCCTGGTTATGAAGAAACGGAAATAAAACTTAGGTTTAAATTTAGTAAAACATTTTAATTTCACCACAACCATTATATAGACTCTTCCCAGAAATAACATTGGTTCATCCAATCCTTTACCTACATCCATTTTGTTTTGAAGGCCTAAACTGACCACCATATAAAATGCGACCTAACAGGGCACTTTTTAAAAAACATGTATTCAATTCTAAGAGAATGAAGAACCTGCTGTGATTTCAGCAATTTAATGACGCAGTTCTTCTTCCAAACCTAGTTTTCCAGATAAAAACCTTCAAAGAGTTCTGAGTCACCCTCTGTTACACTGGTTCTGTCTCTGTCATCAGAATTACACGCTCCCTCTCGTGTTCCCCAACTTTTTATCTTGGCTTTTATTATCTTCTTTTCCATTTGGCCTCTCTTAATATTTACTGAGACCCTAATGTGGCAAGCATAGTGCCTAATGCTCACATATATTATTTCTAACTTCTCTACAACTCTGCAAGGGACTCCCCTTTTTGAGATAAGGAAATGGAAATTCAGAACTGTTAAATAATTTGCCTAAACTGGGATTTAAATCCACACTTGCCTACTTCCAAAGCACATGTGCTTAGGCAGTGGAGACTGGGTCCGTTGCCCTCATGACATTATCTGCTGGTGTAAATAAACAGGTATGCAACCACTATAAATGCTGGGTTGAGTGCTCTAACAGTCATGTAAACAATAGTGGAAATAAAATGTAAGAACAAGTCATTCACGACAGTGGAAATAAAATATAAGAACAAGTCACTCCACAAGGGTTATTGGATACCACTTCATAGCCAAAGTAACATTTAAACTAAGGTGTTACCAAGTCTGTAAGGTAGGCATGGGAAGAGAATGAAATCATTCTAGACAGAAGGAATAGCAAGAACAAAGATACAGAGCTTGGAATTTTGAGAACTGGGAAAGGTGAGAAGCCGATTTCAGACTGAAATGGAAGGCATGTGAGGGGGGATCCTAAAAGATAAGGCTGGAGAGTCTGTTTGCAACTGGTTAGTAAAAGGCCTTCAATCCAAGCCTTCTATAGATGCTACCCAAGTCCCCTTGGCACATACTGTTCCCATACATGTTAATGGCTTTATACCATAAGTAATACTGTAATGCCAATTGGGCTTCATACTGTAAGTAACTAAGGGTTTTATTTGAACACAGGAGCAACCACGCACACAAGCTGGGGCTGAAGTTTTACCCTGGAAGGAGGCCTCAACTAATGAGTGGCAGAAATTGGCAGATTAATATCCCAGCTTTCTTTTCCCTTGGGAGGGACAACTGAAGCATGCTCTGCATGCTGTCTCCCAGAGTTCCCCAACTGTTCACACTAGTAACCTACTCATTTATTAGACTCCTTCTCTTCCTTGTATGATCCCACCACTCTTTTACAGCACTTGCAAGGACCACCTCCCAAATGGACTACCTGCATTTTAAGTCCCTACCTTAGGGACATCTGGGGAAAGTTGACAATACCAAGACAAATTTGGATCTTTGGATGATGAGTGTAATGTACACAGTTGAGACTAAAAACTCTCTGCTGTTGGAGCAAAGAGGTCAAATAAGTTAAAAAGTGTTGCCCTAAACTATACAGGGAACAAGTAGTATGCTACTCACACCAGATGCTCAATTCACCTACTGAAAAGGGGAAAAAAATTAACAGACACATTTTTCTTCCTTCAAAGTATAATAATCACATCAAAAGTAGATGTTGTTCAGGCTATCTGTGCTCTTCAAAAAAATGCAATAGTTAAGAAAAGTCTTATTACTTCAAGAAAAAGATGTCATTCCTAAAAATTTTAGGGGGAGGCAAAGTTAAATTAACAAACTGAGCTTTTACAGCCTCTGTGCTAATGTCATCATCTTTTCTAACAATGTCAGTTGAATTACTCTTGAGCTATGATGGAAGGTCACCCTAAAGTTTTAGCAATCCTATTGCTACACAACAGAAGAACACAGGTCTCTAGAAATCCACAGTGCTTAAGCTTAAATAGGAGCTGGCTCATAGTTAGCAAGCAAAGAGTTCTCAATAAATGTACAATTTTCTGTTACTGCAACTGGCAATTCATTTCGCATGTTCTTAGGGCTCTGAAAAAAACAGAATTAGCTCACCTTAAAGGGAGAGTCTTGTAAAGGTAAAGCATACCACTTTCAAGTTTTGAAATTCCTTCTCATTATATCCTCTGAATTAACTTTCTCATTTTTTCACACAGCAACTAATTACAGATTCATTTGGGATCACAAGCAGCATTTTTAAAGAAAGATTTTATTTATTTTACAGAGAGAAAGCAAGCACACAAGCAGGGGGAACAGTAGAGGGAGAAGGACAAGCAGGCTCCCAGCTGAGCAGGGAGCCCAATATGGGGCTCGATCCCAGGACCCTGGGATCATGATCCGAGCTGAAGGCAGACGCTTAACGACTGGGCCACTCAGGCGCCCCCAAGTAGCATTTTAATATTAACATATTTGGGGAAAAAGCTTATCAGCCATTTACATATTATTAAAACAGAAATAACACCTACTGAATCACTGTTGTATACCTGAAACTAATATAACATTGTGTATCAGCTATACTTCAGTAAAAACAAAAAACCCCTAACTTAAATTAGTTCATATTATTACTAGTATAAACAATCCTAAACCCTGTACTTAGAAAACGGGAATTTTCGTAGAATTGGGGGTGGGGGAAAACGATCTCTAACTTGGTGGTCTGAAGATATTTTGTGCAAGGGGTAAGGCAGGCTTGAAAAGGATTCTGAGCACAATTAAGCCCATGAGGTACCTAAGGGCCTAAAGAAAAGGGCCCTAGGACAGTGAAGGGGGGAGAGGGAAATCAATTTGTAGATAAGATAAACTCAAGTTTCTACTTCAAAACTCTATTTAAGTCTCATCTTAACCCATACAGAAAGGAAACTGTATCCTTCTAACCTGCTGTCTGGACCCAGAATTAAAGTTACTATCATCAGTACTAGTTTTTAGCTAATTGTGATTTAAATACTCTTTCAGGGCTAGTGTGGGAACTATGTAATATTATAACACTATGATATGATATGAAGTAGCTGAATTCCAAATAAAACTGAGTTAAAAATACGTGCTCACGGGGGCACCTGGATGGCTCAGTTGGTGGGCATCTTGACTCTTGATTTCAGCTCAGGTTGTGATCTTGAGGTCCTGGGACAGAGCCTCATGTCAGGCTCCATGCTTAGTGTGGGGTCTGTGATTCTCTCTCTCCCTCTGCCCCTTCCTGCGCTTGCACTCACTCTCTCTAAAATAAATGAAAAATAAAAGCTTAAAAAAATACATTCTCACAGAATATGACTGCCTACATACAGCCTAACAATTCAAGCAGCTCTTATGTTATTTTTAGTCCAAGTCTTTCTTCAAACATCATTTACTCTATGTGACTTCCTGATCAACCTTTTTAAAACTGCAATTCATTCTCCTCTCCACTTTTCCAAACATACTTATAAATAAATATACATTTGATGTATTATGTACATGGTCAACCAACACTAGAAAGTAAACTCACAAATGCAGATATCTTTTCTGCTCTGTTCACTGAGAAACCCCAAATTTCTGTGGACAGCTTCCTCTTAGGTAGTGACTCTGAAAGAAAGGCCTGAAGAGGGTAGACAGAAATAACTTTTCCAGAAGATGAAAAAAAATGAAACAGATATGTAGAGTTAGTATATGGCTCCTTCTCCCCAAGCACAAGGCAAAGACTAGATCTTTCCTCCCTTTGGTATGTTACTTTTGAATTGGCTAACAGTTATGGATAGTGTTGTATGCTTTTTTTTTTTCTTTTAGATTTTAATAGTTTATTTGAGAGAGAAAGAGAGAGAACGTGAGCAGGGGGAGGTGCAGAGGGAGAAGCAGGCTCCTTGCTGAAGCAGGGCGGCTGATGCAAGGCTCAGCCCTAGGACCCCGAGATCATGACCTGAGCTGAAGGCAGACACTTAACTGAGTCACCCAGGTGCCTCAGATGGTGCTGTATTCTAATGTGGTAAAGCACTCCTTGTATAGGAGCACCTGGGTGGCTCAGTGGGCTAAGCCTCTGCCTTCAGCTCAGGTCAGGATCTCAGGGTCCTGGGATCGAGCCCCACATCAGGCTCTCTGCTCAGCAGGGAGCCTGCTTCACCCTCTCTCTCTGCCTGCCTCTCTTGTCTACTTGTGATCTCTCTGTCAAATAAATAAAATCTTAAAAAAAAAAAAAAGGCACTCCTTGTATAGTCAAAAGCACACAACTCAATTCTGTTTGTTTAATAGGATGTTTGTAAAGGAGGTGACAACAGAACCAAGTCTGTAGACCTAGAATTTTATCCACCCATCCATTCATTATTCATTAAATATTTACCACGTATCAAATGAATATGACCAAGACAGTTTGTTTTCTCTTAAGAAGCTATTAAGCTGCAGGCATCTGAGTTGCAAAAACTAACTGTAATTTCCTTTGATAAGTACATTATAAGATATCTTGAACAAAATACAGTGTTGGTATAAGGGAGTTTGGTATACACACTAGGGAGAAATACAATCTTACTTTTTTTCAGAAATTTCACTCTGGTAGGAATGTGGAGGATAAACTGGACACAGTAAGCTTGGAGACAACACCACAGCAATAGCTAGGTGACAGACAAGTCCACCTTTAAGCAAGATAAGGGCAGTGGGGGGTGGATATGCAGGAGGGGACAGACTGGGTGGACACAGTAGATGGTACAACTTAACAAGTGTACACTTGGATGTTATAGACTTACCATGCATTCAATTAAACCTGATAAGGACACTGAGGACTAATATCACCATTCACATTTTTAAATAAGAATTTAAGATTTAGAGTGGTTAGGGAACTTGTTCAGGCATTTTCAGCTAGGTATTGGAGAGCTGTGATTCAAACTCAAATGCCTGATTTTAACACATGAACTCTAGGCTGTAGCATGATTTGGCCTAAACCAAGGATTTATTTGCAACATATTGGGCTTGGCCTGCCAAGAACACACAAGGCAGCTGAAGAAACTAGAGGCAATATAGTACAGGGTGGTGCCCATGAGGTCGAGGTCGAGGTCAAGGTCAAGGGTATGCAAATGGAAGGGACAGTCAATAGTATGGAATGCCTCAGCAAAGCCATTAATACAGACTTAAAATGTCCATTGATTTTGGCAATTTGAGAAGTGTGTAATGACCGGGCAAGCCCATTTCATTAAGTAGCACGGAGAGAGGCTATATGTCAAGGGATTAAGGAATAAATAAAGGTGGAGACATGGAAATAATGTATATAGATTTCTTTCAAAAAACATTGCTATCAACACAAAATCAGACACACAGATAAATGGAACAGAACAGAGGATCCAGAAACAGATCCTCAACTCTATGGTCAATTAATCTTCCACAAAGCAGGGAAGAATATCCAATGGAAAAAAGACGGTCTCTTCAACAAATGGTGTTGGGAAAATTGGACAGCCACATGCAGAATGAAACTGGACCTCTTTCTTACACCACATACAAAAATAAATTCAAAATAGACTAAAGACCTAAATGTGTGACAGGAATCCATCAAAAGACTAGAGAACACAGGCAGCAACCTCTTTGACCTCAGCCTCTTTGACTTCTTGCTAGACACATCCACAGACGCAAGGGAAACAAAAGCAAAAATAAACTATTGGGACTTTATCAAGATAAGTTTTTCATTTGTTTTTTTCAGCATGGTTATTTCATATTTTATTGGACTGATGTACATCTGTCTGAAATGTAAAGCTAACCTAGGACTAAGAAAACTGAATAGGAAATGGGGAGAAGCCATCCACAAATTTGATTAAATTATTAAGGTACATACATCTTTGGGTTAGAATTGAGGGAAAAAAGCTGTTCAGAACTTTGGTGTCTAACGAGAATCTCCTAAAGGCTCTACTAATACAAGGTCAGCTTATGGAAAAACTATTGAATTGCACAAAACCCCTTCAGGCAGGAGAAATAGGCATGATAGAAGAATGTGGGCTGTGGGGGCAGCCACTCTGCAGCAGAGAGAGCTGGGCTGGAGGCTGCGACTCTGGCCCAGGACCTGCAGGTAGGCTGGAAATCTAGAGGTAAAACTTAGTGCACTGACTCAAAGCTCCTGCTTTCCAATCAGTCTCTAGGATGCTGATGCTTTCCTCAGACAAGGAAAAACCTTTTTTTAAAATTTTATTTATTTGACAGAGAGACACAGAGCACAAGCAGGGAGAGCAGCAGAGGGAGAAGGAGAAGGAGGCTCTCTGCTGGGCAGGGAGCCCAATGCAGGGCTTGATCCCAGGACCCTGGGATCATGACCTGACCATGACTGAAGGCAGATGTTTAACCAACTGAGCCACCCAGGCACCCCAAGATAAAAAGTTTTTGCAAAGCAAAGTAAACAGTCGACAAAACCAAAAGACAACCAACAGAATGGGAAAAAATATTTGCAAATAAATATCAGATAAAGGGCTACTATCCAAAATCTATAAAGAACTTATCAAACTCAACACCCAAAAACCAAATAATTCAGCCAAGAAATGGGCAGAAGACATGAACAGACTTTTCTCCAAAAAAAAAAATGGCCAACAGATGCATGAAAAAATGCTCAACATCACTCGAGATCAGGGAGATACAAATCAAAACCACAATGAAGTACCACTTCACACCAGTCAGAATGGCTAAAATGAACAAGTCAGGAAAGGACAGATCTTGGTGATGATGCGGAGAAAGAGGAACCCTCTTACACTGTTGGTAGGAATGCAAGCTGGTATAGCCTCCTTGGAAAACAGTATAGAGGTTCCTCAAAAAGTTGAAAATGGAGCTACTCTATGACCCAGCAATTGTACCTAGGTATTTACCCAAAGGATACAAACATAATGATTGGAAGGGGCACCTGCACCCCAATGTTTATAGCAGCAATGTCCATAAAAGGCGAACTATGGAAAGAGCCCAGATGTCCATCGATGGATAAATGGATAAAGAAGACCTGGTATGTATATATGTATGTATGTATGTGTGTGTGTGTGTGTGTGTGTGTATATATATATATATATATCTATATATCTCCAAAAAGAATGAAATCTTGACATTTGCAACAACATGGATGGAACTAGAGGGTATTATGCTAAGTGAAGTAAGTCAGAGAAAGACAAATACCACATGATTTCACTCATGCATGGAATTTAAGAAACAAAACAGATGAACATAGGGGAAGGAAAGGAAAAATAAGATAAAAATGGAGAGGGAGGCAACCGTAAGAGCCTCTTAACTCTAGGAACAATCTTGAGGTGGCTGGAGGAAAGGCGGGTGGGGGATGGTATAATGGGTGATGGGCATGAAGGAGGGCACCTGATGTAATGAGCTGTGGGTATTACATGCAACTGATGATTCCCTGAAACCAATAATACACTATATGCTAACTAACTTCAATTTAAATTAACAACAACAAAAAAACCCCAAAGCCCTCAAGGGAGACAGATAACATCTAGTGAAGGAAGAAGGGTTCAAGAGAGGCTTCTTTTTTTATTTTTTGAAGTATGGGACAAACTCGAATATGCAGGAATGGAATGCACCAAGAAAGAGGATGAAGATGAGGGAGTCAAAACCTGGGGCACCTATGCAGCCCGGTCAGGTAAGCCAAGACTCTGGGGTCCGGTCTTGATCTCATGGCCTTGAGGTCGCCCAGTCTAGCCCCACCTTCGGGGCTTTAAAAAAAAAAAAAAAAATGAGAGAGTCAATACCTAACTAATGAAGCATGAAGAGGTTGGGACTCTCAGGGTTGGAAGGATTAGCTTTTGAAAGTGGGTTTTCACATCTGATAATCTTTGGTTTTCTTCTTAGACCTGCAGGTAGAAGAAAGCAGGGGTGGATGTGGGGCTTCAAGAAGTCTGATTCAGCATCTGTGGGTACGGAAAGGAGAGGATGCTGCTGGATAATGCCTCATGAAAGGAGTGGTCTGTGCAAGCACGGACTGTGAATGTAACCTCAGAAGTCTAAGGGTCACACCCACAGCAGAGAGACTGGAGGTGAATTTCTGCGGAGACATTTTCTGGAGTCAATTAAGCCCAGGCTCGCCGCTGACAGTTGTGTAACTTCCTGGGTCTCCTCAAAGATCTGCCCAAGATCACGCAGCGTGGAGAGGCCAACCGCGGAGAGCCTGGCGCCACGCTCGCCTAGCAGGTCGGAACCTGTCCTGGCAAAAAGCCAAGTGACCGTCTATGTTTGTGGGCAACTCTGCCCCCGTGGCAGTTTTAACGACGTCTTTCCGGGTCCCACAGGTGGAAACAACTTCCAGAACCCAGCTTCCCAGATCTGGGCGTAGCCAGGCAGGGAACCCAAGCCGCCGGGCGCGAGGGAAAGCAGCCTCCTCCCCAACCAGTTCCCCCTGCCCACTCGTCCTTCTTTCCCGCTCCTTCCCGAACGCGGTGGGTCTTAAAGGACGAGAAGCCAGTGCCTCCGGGATGACCCAGCCCCAGACGCGGTGTCGATGGACTCAGCAGTGGGAAGGTCGGCGGTGGAAGGACACCAAGAGGATAGGAAAGCGCGCGATATGGGTTGGGTGCGCTGACCCTGCCCAAAGGAGGACTGGGGAAGTTGGGACGTTTACCTCCAACATGCCTTTTCTACTCGCCCCGGCAGTGTCGATAAGCGTGTTGTCCAAATCGAAGAAAACCGCCCGCACCCGGTTCAGCACCATGCCGCCACCCTCTCTCGCGCCCGCCCCACACCAACTCGCCGCAGCCGGCACAGCCCACGCATGCGTGAAGCGGGACCGCGGGCAAGGAAAACGGGGGCGGAGCCGTGAGGTCACCTGACCCTTCGGTGCTGCCAACGGAACTCCCGCGAGATGTCTCATATCAGTGCGTCTGAGAGCAGCGAGATGCCGGGAGACTCCGAGCGGTCCGTCGGCTGCGATATAGTCACACCCTCGTCTGCGGGCGAGTGGTTATCTGAGCAGTCTGAGTTTGGGGGTGATTAGGTACGCTGTTTTCCTTCGTAGCTGCTTTCTGCTTATCTCTTTTCGTGTTGCTCTCCTGCCCCTGCCGTGAGGAGAATGTCCTAAGTACCCCGGGGAGGTTTTTTGCGCCATTTGGCGCCTTGGGAAGGAGGCCGAGAATCCGTTGGCTTTTCCGGTCAGGCTGTGGATTGTCTCCTGTCCAGCGGCCCGCGACTCAGAAGCGTCGGCGGGCGTTGTCTTGCCCTAAGTCGGGGTGCGGCGAGTGCCTGTGTCTCGTGTCCTGATTCTGCAGTGACGGGAGAAGTCAGGTCGGTAGCAGGAATGCCAGTGAGGTGCAAAGGTACGAATGTGTACCCTACTAGATGCAGTCGCTGTGTTAGGACTGGAGCCCTCACCAGTGGATTCTTTAAGACCCCTGTGTTATGGCTGTGCCTGGAACGACCGGGGGCTATGTAGGGTTTGCTGATATTTTGTCCACTTAGATTACTTTTCCTGAAGACTTGAATTTTCGGGTTTTGGAATACCACATAAATGGATGGTTTTCAGGTGTAGCGAGGGGCTGAGGGACCCAAACAGCCTCCAGAACAGCAACCGCTTTCCACTGCCAGCGGGACAAAGATGTTGAAATTAATTTCTAAGCTTCTAAATTGCCTCTGTTGGTTAGAGACAATTGGGTATTGGGTAACTTTACTGGAATTCAGATATGTGGCCATCACCAGTGACCAGAAACTTTCTAGCTACAGACCAAATTTGCCACCAAAATTTTGTTGGATCTGTGATCAAAGAGTGGTTCACATTTTAATTGATTGGAGGAAATCAGGGAAATAAAGATCAAAACCACAATGAGGTACCACCTCACACCAGTCAGAATGGCTCAAATTCACAAGTCAGGGAACATTACACTGTTGGTGGGAATGCAAACTAGTGCAGCCAATTTAGAAGACAATATGGAGGTTCCTCAAAAACTTGAAAATAGAGCTACCCTATGACCCAGCAATTGTATTTATCCAAATATTTGTATTTGTATTTATCCAGAGGATACAAACATAATGATTTGAAGAGACATCTGCACCCCAGTGTTTATAGCAGCAATGTCCATAATAGCCAAACTATGGAAAGAGCCCAGATGTCCATCAACAGCTAGATGAGTGGGTCACAGAGGTGTGGTATATATGTAAAATGGAGTATTACTGAGCCATCAAAAGAATAAAATCTTGCCATTTGCAATGATGTGGATGGATCTAGAGGTTATCATGCCAAGTGAAATAAGTGAGAGAAAGACAAATACCATATACCATATGATTTCACTTATGTGGAATTTAATAAAACATGAATATAGGGGAAGGGAAGGAAAAATAAAAACAGGGAGGCAAACTTTTTTTAAAAACTTTTTTAACTTTTAAGAGTTAAAAGCCTCTTAACTCTAGGGAACAAACAGAGTCCCTGGAGGGGAGAGAGGGGAGGAGTAATTGGATGATGTGCATGAAGTAGTGCACTTGATGTAATGAGCTCTGGGTTTTGTGTCTAACTGATCAATTACTAAATCCCTGCCCAAAACTAATAATGCACTTTATGTTAACTAAATTGAATTTGAGTAAAGACTTTTTATAAAATGATTGTTTATTTGACAGAGAGAGCATAAACAGGGGAAATAGCAGGCAGAGGGAAAGGGAGAAACAGGCTCCCCGATGAATGGAGAGCCCATGTGGGGCTCAACACTGGGCTCCATCCCAGGATCATGACCCAAGCCAAAGGCAGATTCCTAACTACCTAAGCCACCCAGGAACCCCTAAATAAGATTTTTAAACAAGGAAAAAAAGTGATTGAAAGAAATCAAAGAATGAGTTCGTGACATGTGTGAGAATTATATGAAATAAAACTTTAGTGTCCATAAGTGTGTGTGTGTGTATGTGTATATGTGTGTGTATGTGTGTGTGTGTGTGTGTATATATATATATATATATATATATATATATATATATATATATAAAATATTTAAATTTAAGTAGGCTCCACACCCAGCGTGGAACTCTAAGCAGGGGCTTGAACTCCTGACTGTGAGATCAAGACCTGAGCTGATATCAAGTTGGAGGACTAACCAGCTGAGCCACTCAGGTGTCCCCATAAATAGTTTTATTGGGACACAACCACACTCATTCAGTTATTTATCATCTTGCGCTTTTGCTTACAAGTAAGGTTGAGTAGTTATACATGAGACCATATGGCCTGCACAGCCCAAGATATTTACTATCTAGCACTTTATAGATAAAATTTGCCCACTCCTGAGGGACATGAGTAACAGTTAGGCTGCTGCAGTAGATCAGTTGTTTTTTCTTTATGATAATAGTTTTTTTCTTTTGCAATGACAGACTACAATTTCTGTATGTTTAGCAGCAGAATTTTACAGTTAACCTATTTTTGCTATTGTGGAAAATAAAGATAATTTTATTTATTCTTCAAGAACACGACTCTGGGGTGCCTGGGTGGCTCAGTGGGTTAAAGCCTCTGCCTTCAGCTCAGGTCATGATCTCAGGGTCCTGAGATTGAGTCCCGCATAGGGCTCTTTGCTCAGTAGGGAGCCTGCTTCTCTTCCTCTCTCTGCTTGCCTCTCTGCCTACTTGTGATCTCTGTCAAATAAATAAATAAATAAAAATCTTAAAAAAAAAAAAAACCAAAACACGACTCTGGTTGCTCTGTTGATGTACAGGGTCAGCCTAACAATATTGGTCATTTAGATTACCAGTCAGCTAAAATTATGAATGCACTGATTGGAGTTAACCTTTTTTAGTTGCCTGAGATGCCAGAATAAATTAAGCATTAAACTGCTTATGGGGTGGGGTGGCCTGGGTGGCTCAGCTGGTTAAGTGTCTGCCTTCACCTCAGGTCATGATCCCAGAATGCTAGGATCAAGCCCCTGAATTGGACTCCCTGCTCAGAGGGGAGTCTGCTTCTCCCTCTGCCCCTCCCCAACTTATGCACGCATGCTCCCTCTCTTTAAAATAAACAAACTCTAAAAAAAACCCACAACTGCTTATGGGTAATGAAGCTTAGTGGTTGAAGCATCCCCCCCCCCCCCCGGCCCCCGATGTGTATATAGAGTTTATTGACAGTCACAAATCCAAATCCAAACTCAGAGGAGGTATAGTGGCCTCTATAATCCTCTTAATGGGTTGGGGTGCTTGACAGTTTCCTCTTCCTGACAAGTGGTCTAAAGGCATTCCATGACCTGTCCAACTTTACTAGTTAAAGGGCATTGATGGCCAGAAACTGTATATCCTGACAACTTTAATTCCTTCTAATATCTCAGGCTTTAGGATGTTGCAGTTAAAATTCATGAACCAGTTCTCCTGTAACATTTTAAGATAGATTTACAGGCTCTTCATAGTTGGGCCTCAGGTACAATACTTAAAGTTGGTTGGCTTGACAGATTTAACACTAGTAGCTAGAGGAGGTCTTCATGGTTGCAGAATGCAAGGTCTAATAAAAGATGGTAATTGTGATACTTGGTGTGGTAACAAAGTGGAAACAGTTGCTTTTGCATTCTGCACTGTGCATAATGGCATTGTGCCATTGCTGTTGCCCAGCCTTGATCCCGGCCTTTCTTACCTTCAGGAAGCTCTGTCAGGCTCTTCCCACCCACCTCCCATGTACAAGTTCATTACAACTCCATGACCTCAGAAGAGAGGTTTGCCTTCTGGCTTAAAATTTTGTTTTGTTTTTGTTTCTGTTTTTGTTTTTGTTTTCAGAACAGGGCATTGCTATGTTGATAGGAATAAAATAGAAGCAACCAGAAGAAAATCACAGGTTCCCACTCTATCTTCCCAGCTATCATCAGTTGTATCTATCCCACTGCCCTACCTCCTTAAGTGGACCATCTCTCTGGCCTTCTGTGGCTAGCCTTTTGTTCCCTATATCCCCACCCCAGCTTGGGGAAATCTTTTCAGCAATTCTTTCATCTTGTGCATCATCAAAATTTCCCCATCTTTTGAATCCACTCCAGTTAACCTCTCAATCACAGTATTGCACTGAAACTACTATTGCCAAGTCATCAGTGACCTTTGCCTTACTAAATCTAATAGCCATTCTCTGCCCTTATCATACCTGCCCTTTCAGCAGAGGGCACATTCCAGTTGATAACAGTTCACCAACAGTGCTGTCAGAGTATCAGAATATGGATAGTTATTATCCAGGTACATGCACCCATGTGCATGCTCTCTCTCCACACACACATGCTCCTCCAGGGTTTACATATATTTGGAATTCCACAATCCTGTACTTCCTATGGTAAATCATTCAGGAAACAATGACAGAGTAAGAAAGTGTCTGTCTTTCTCATGGTAAATACAGAATTGTTGTCTTAAAATTGGAGTTGCAGTACTGAAACTCCTATTTATTTTATTCTTTAGATAGATTCTTTAGGTTGATTTTATTCTTTTGTTAATTTCCATTCTGTATATTTTCTTAATAATTGAAATTGATTATTAAATGATACATTATATCTTTAACCTATGTTATCTTTTACTAGACTTTCCTCTTATTTTGTTACTGTTGGTTGATTCTAAGTCAAACATTTATTGTCTGTGAAAAACAGAAATTGAATTCTTTTACCTCTGTGGTCAAAATCCTGTGCAGAACAAAATGCTAGTGTGTCCCAGAGACCAGCAAGGTTTGTCATTTCTCACTTTGAAACAGTATACCCTTGATAAGAGAGGCAGTTCCTCTGCCTGTGATAAGCCAGGTCCTGCATTTCTGCAGCCTCATGCCTTTCCTTCCACAGCCCATCAGGTGTCCTGGCCTCATCCTTTAGAGGTCTCCAGGTGCTGCACATAGCTCCTTCTGGTGAGCAGTGTGTCTCTTGAGCACAGTGCCTATCTTAGGATCCCAGATTCTATTCCCCTACTAGGAAGAAGTAGCAACTTCTTGCATTTACAACTCTAGTTGTTTCCTCTTATCCATGGGATATGTCCCAAGACTTCCAGGGATGCCTGAAACTGTGGACAGTACTGAACCATATATATACTGTTTTTTCCTATACATACATATCTATGATAAAGTTTATAAATTAGACACAGTAAGAGATTAACAACAGCTAATAATAAAATAGAATAATTATAACAATATTCTATAATAAAAGTTACATACATGTGGTATCTCTCTCAAGTTCTCTTATTGTACTATACTTACCCTTCTTTTGATGACATGAGATGATGAAATGGCCACATGATTAGATGAAGTGAGGTGGATGATGTAGGCATGGTGATGTAAGCTACTTTTGACCTGACACTACATCAGGAGGAGGATCAATCACCTGCTTCCAGACTGTGGTTGACCATGGGTAACTGTAGCCATGGAAAGTGAAAATGGGGATGTATGGAACTATACATAGTAACACGGGGTGATTTATGATTATGTTTCTCTCCCACTGTACAGCAAACCTATGAGGGCAGAGACCTATGCCAGTTTTATTCACCATTGTATCCTCAGAGGACTCTACAAAGCACATAGTAGATCCTCAATAAGTACATATATTTAACTGAATTAGTGGCAGTTTCACCACCTTCCCTCAAACCATACCAGGATCTGACTAAAGATCCATTTCATCTTCTCTTCACCTTACCTTTTGTAGAGAGAGATAAGCAAACTGGAGAATACGTAGGGAGAAGGGTTAAAAAGTGGAGTTGGGAAAAGCTAAACGTTCAGAAGCTACCCTGTATAGAGGGGAGAAGAGTCTAGAAACCTATAAGCACAATGCCCTCCCATGCCAGACCATTGTAATTTTTTTCTTATTTTTTTCCAGACCATTGTGATTTAGAAGAACTTACCTCTTAAGTTTTGTATTAAACTTCCAATATGTGTGAGGGTGTTTACCCATCTGCTTTCTCATCTAGCCCTTAGTCCTTTCAGTTGACTACTTCCCTCTCCTTTAAATCTGAACCAAGGCTCCGGCAGCTGTGGGATTCTTTCCTGACTGCTCCTCATAAGCACAGAAGCACACACAGATTGGGGGTTAGGTGCCCTTTTCCCCTTACAGCAATTCAAACTCTGTAATTTATGTACTTGTTTACTTGTTCCGTGACTGAAAACTCCACCTTTAATTACTGTATCCCGCCCCCCCAGGATCAGTCTAGAGCTCAAAAAACATTAAGATGAAAATTTTAAATTAAAATATATATAGCAAAATTTACCATTATAGCCATTTTAAAGAGTATAATTCTGTGGTATTAAGCACATTCGCAATGTTCTAACACAACCCTCTATCCATCTCCAAAACTTTTTGATCTTTCCTAACTGAAACTGTACTCAATAACAGTTTCCCATTCCTTTCTCCCACCAGCTCCAGGCAACCATGATTCTACTTTTTGTTTTATGAATTTGACTAGATACCTTGTATAAGTGGAATCATCCAATATTTGACCTTTTGTGACTGGCTTATTTTACTGTCCTCAGGGTTCATCCATGTTGTAGCATGCGTCAAAATTTCCTTCCTTTTTTAAGGCTGAATTGAATGTGTATGCCACATTTTATTTATCCATTCATCCATCGATAGACATTTGTGCTACTTACAACTTTTGTCTGTTGTGAAAAATGCTGACATAGACAAGGTGTAAAAATAGCTTTTTGAGATCCTGTTTTCAATTCTTTTAGGTATATGTCCATAGGTGGCATTGCTGGATCATATGGTAATTCTGTGTTTAATTGCTTTCTTTTTTTTATTTCTTTTCAGCGCAACAGTATTCATTGTTTTTGGACCACACCCAGTGCTCCATGCAATCCATGCCCTCTCTAATATACCCACCACCTGGTTCCCCAAACCTCCCAACCCCCGCCGCTTCAAACCCCTCAGATTGTTTTTCAGAGTCCATAGTCTCTCATGGTTCACCTCCCCTTCCAATTTCCCTCAACTCCCTTCTCCTCTCCATCTCCCCTTGTCCTCCATGCTATTTGTTTTGCTCCACAAATAAGTGAAACCATATGATAATTGACTCTCTCTGCTTGACTTATTTCACTCAGCCTAATCTCTTCCAGTCCCGTCCATGTTGCTACAAAAGGTGGGTATTCATCCTTTCTGATGGAGGCATAATACTCCATAGTGTATATGGACCACATCTTCCTTATCCATTCGTCCGTTGAAGGGCATCTTGGTTCTTTCCACAGTTTGGTGACTGTGGCCATTGCTGCTATAAACATTGGGGTACAGATGGCCCTTCTTTTCACTACATCTGTATCTTTGGGGTAAATACCCAGTAGTGCAATTGCAGGGTCATAGGGAAGCTCTGTTTTTAATTTCTTGAGGAATCTCCACAGTGTTCTCCAAAGTGGCTGCACCAACTTGCATTCCCACCAACAGTGTAAGAGGGTTCCCCTTTCTCCACATCCTCTCCAACACATGTTGTTTCCTGTCTTGCTAATTTTGGCCATTCTAACTGGTATAAGGTGATATCTCAATGTGGTTTTAATTGGAATCTCCCTGATGGCTAGTGATGATGAACATTTTTTCATGTGACTGATAGCCATTTGTATGTCTTCATTGGAGAAGTGTCTGTTCATATCTTCTGCCCATTTTTTTGATATGATTGTCTGTTTTGTGTGTGTTGAGTTTGAGAAGTTCTTTATAGATCCTGGATACCAACCTTTTGTCTGCACTGTCATTTGCAAGTATCTTCTCCCATTCTGTGGGTTGCCTCTATGTTTTGTTGACTGTTTCCTTTGCTGTGCAGAAGCTTTTAAGCTTGTTGAAATCCCAAAAGTTCATTTTCTTTTGTTTCTATTGCCTTTGGAGACATATCTTGAAAGAAGTTGCTGTGGTTGATATCAAAAAGGTTACTGCCTATGTTCTCCTCTAGGATTCTGATGGATTCCTGTCTCACATTGAGGTCTTTTATCCATTTTGAGTTTATCTTTGTGTACGGTGGAAGAGAATGGCTGAGTTTCATTCCTCTACATATAGCTGTCCAGTTTTCCCAGCACTATTTATTGAGGAGACTGTCTTTTTTCCACTGGATATGCTTTCCTGCTTTGTCGAGGATTATTTGACCATAGAGTTGAGGGTCCATATCGGGGCTCTCTACTCTGTTCCACTGGCCCATGTGTCTGTTTTTATGCCAGGATCATGCTGTCTTGGTGATCACAGCTTTGTAGTAAGGCTTGAAATCAGGTGACGTGATGCCGCCAGTTTTATTTTTGTTTTTCAACATTTCCTTAGCGATTTGGGGTCTCTTCTGATTCCATACAAATTTTAGGATTAGTTGCTCCAGCTCTTTGAAAAATACCGGTGGAATTTTGATCGGAATGGCATTAAAAGTATAGATTGCTGTAGGCAGTATAAACATTTTAATGTTTATTCTTCGGATCCAAGAGCATGGAATGGTCTTCCATCTTTTTGGGTCTTTTTCAATTTCTTTCATGAGTGTTCTGTAGTTCCTCGAGTACAGTTCCTTTACCTCTTTGGTTAGGTTTATTCCCAGGTATCTTATGGTTCTTGCTGCTATAGTAACTGGAATCGATTCTCCAATTTCCCTTTCTGTACTTTCATTGTTAGTGTATAAGAAAGCCACTGATTTCTGTACATTGACTTTGTATCCTGCCACATTACTGAATTGCTGTATGAGTTCTAGTAGTTTGGGGGTGGAGTCTTTTGGGTTTTCCATATAATGGAAAATGACATTCTTTATGTCATTCTTTTTGACATAAAGAATCATGTCATCTGTGAAGAGAGAGAGTTTGACTTCTTCATTGCCAATTTGGATACACTTTCTTTCTCTCTGTTGTCTAATTGCTGTTGCTAGGTCTTCTAATTCTATGTTGAACAAGAGTGGTGAGAGTGGGCATCCTTGTCGTGTTCCTGATCTCAACGGGAAGGCTGTGAGCTTCTTGCCATTGAGGATGATATGTGTGTGGGTCTTTCATAGATACATTTTATGAAGTTCAGGAATGTTCTCTCTATCCCTATACTTTGAAGCGTTTTAATCAGGAACGGATGCTGTATCTTGTCAAATGATTTTTCTGCATCAATTGAGAGGACATGTTGTTCTTCTGTCTTCTCGGATTGATTTGTTCTATCACATTGATTGATTTGCGAATGTTGAACGATCCTTGTAACCCAGGAACGAATCCCACCTGGTCATGGTGGATAATCTTTTTAATGTACTGTTGGTTCCCATTAGCTAGGATCTTGTTGAGAATCTTAGCATCCAGATTCATCAGGGATATTGGTCTGAAATTCTCCTTTTTGATGGGGTCTTTGCCTGGTTTGGGGATCAGGGTAATGTTGGCTTCATAAAAAGAGTGTGGAAGTTCTCCTTCTGCTTCAACTTTTTGGAACATCTTCAGGAGAATAGGTATTATTTCTTCTTTGAATGTTTCATAGAGTTCCCCAGGGAATCCGTCAGGCCCTGGGCTCTTGTTCTTTTGGGAGGTTTTTGATCACTGCTTCAATCTCGTTACTAGATATTGGTCTATTCAGGTTGTCAATTTCTTCCTGATTCAGTTTTGGAAGTTTAGAGGTTCCCAGGAATGTATCCATTTCGTCTAGGTTGCTAACCTATTGGTATATAAGTTAATAGTTTCTGAGGACTGTTTCTATATCCTTGGTGTTGGTCATGATCTATCCCTTTTCATTCATAATTTATTAATTTGGGTTCTCTCTTTTCTTTTGGACTCATTTGGTCAGTGGTTTATTGACCTTATTCTTTCAAAAAACCAGCTTCTATATTCATTGATGCATTCTACTGTATCCCATAGAGATCCAGAAGTGTATAATCCTACATCTTAGGCTGATTTCATGGGTGTTCAGAGTGTTCTGGTAGATAATCAGTTCACTTTAGGGGACTGGTTGAAACAACTTCTCCTACTTCTCCACCATCTTGCCCCCTCCCCTCCCACCTATTATCTTTATAATCATTGTTTTGAATTCTAGTTCCAACATTCTACTTATATCCATTTTGAGTAATTCCATGGCAGAGTGTGCTACCTCTATTAGTTCTTTTTCCTTGTGGTGAATTTCTCTTTCTAGACCTCATGTCCAGAAAAGAAAGGAGGAAAAAGTAAGAAATAGAGAAAGAAAGAAAGAAAGAAAAAAAGAATAAGGGTGTCTGGGTGGCTCAGTTGTTAAGTGTCTGCCTTTGACTCGGGTCATGATACTAGGGTCCTGGGATTGAGCCCTGCATTGGGCTCCCTGCTCAGCAGGAAGCCTGTTTCTCCCTCTCCCACTCTCCCTGCTTCTGTTCCCTCTCTTGCTGTGTCTCTGTCAAATAAATAAAATCTTTAAAAAAATTTTTTAAAAAGAAAAAATAAGAAAAAAACAGCAATAATAATAGCAATACAACAAATTCAGAAAGTGTTTCTGGCTGCTCTTTCCTTCTTCTGCAGAGTTTCTGCTTGCCTGTAGTGGGTGAGTGTTTGGATCTTTAAGTAGGTGTGCTCTGATTTACTTGTAAAATTAAGCCTGTAAAGGAAAATAGAAAAGTAGAAAAAACAAAACAAAACAAAACCAAAAAATAGTGTGATCCAAAATAAGAAAAAGAAATGGAAGAAATATGAATACAAACTTACAAACAATAAATTAAGCCTGATTTAAAAAAAAAAAATAGAAACTGGGAGAGAAGAATAGAGAAAGAAGAGAGAAAAGAAAAAAAAATTAAAAAAAAAAAAAAGCATCATGGTCCAAAAGCTAAGAGAATGAAACAAACAAACCAACAAATGAACAAAATATGTTTGATCCAAAAAAAAAAAAAAAAGTAAAAAAAAAAAAAAGCCTGGTTCAAAATTTGAGAGGATACACGTGAACCAACAAATAAAAGATTACATGCCTGATACAAAGAGAGAAAAAAAAGTATCTATAAAGTAAAGGATAAAGAATAGAAAATAGAAAAATTAAAAATGTAAAAAAATTAAAAATTAAGAAAAGAGATGAAAAAAATAAAGGAAGCAAGCCTGGTCCTATTTCCACCAGAAGCTGATGTTTTGAAGCTTTCTTCAATCAGGAGACTTAGGAGATACGGGGCCTGTGTTGGTCATCTGAGGGACAGCCCTGCTGTGTAGGCTCACAAGCTGTGTTGCCCTTGTAAAGATGCTCCTGCCAGGCCAGGTGGTCAGGGTGTAGTATAGGGGACTTCAGCCTCTATGGAGGCAGTGTTTCTCTCTGGATTCTGACTGTGGGTGGGAGGAAGGATCGATGGGAGGAGGGAAGGATGGTGGGGAGGTAGAATACAGTGTCATCTCACCCTCTTGTCCCTGGGGAGTGGAACTCCCAGCCACTGCTCTTCAGGAAGCCCTCTTAGAAAAGCAAACAATCTGCTGTGTCCCAGCTTTCATCAGTTCCTAGCCCTGACCTGTCTATGCCTTGGTGGTTGGCTCTGCCAGAGCATTTTATCTTTGCCAGTGGCTGGGATTCAAAACTCCCAAGTTTTATAGGGCCTGGTAATGTATTGGCCCACTTCCGACCCCTGGTGGAGAGGCTCAGGGCGTGCCCAGCACCAGCTGTTTGGAAAAGCCAATGCACAGTGTATGTGTGGCTAGTTTATTGTAATGCTCAGCAAAAAGCTGGATCCAGGTTATCAGCCATCTGCACTGTCAACTCTGTGGCTTGAATCTATTGCGGCAGACAGCAAAACCGGCCGCGAGGTTATCTGCAATCTGCTCCCCCCTCTGCACTCTGCTCAGTTCAGCCCTGAAAAGCAGCCTATCATCAGGCACACAGAGATTTAAGCCTATTGCCGCTCACAGGGAAAAGTTTAGAGGCTTTCTGACCTCTGCTCCCAACCTCTGACCCTGCCGCTAAGCACCACTCAATGGCTTTCCAACTGGCCTTTTGTCTTTGGAGAGGGGAAATACATTCTCCAAATGCTCCCCAGGAAGGAAGTGATCTTTCTTTGACCAACCTGGGGATCTCCTTGCCCTGGCTTATTGTGTGTCACAACCCAATTCACTATTTCCCACTTTCTTCCTCTTCCTGACTTTTCTCCTTGAAATGGGTTTCCCTCCCTCCTTGCCATGGGGTTTCTTCTCCCCCAATTCAGGGCTCCAAACCTCAAGCCTCACATCTGCCAAGTTCTCTCACCCCCAACTCTGCAGATTGTATCCCTAATCCTCTGTTCTTTTCCTACATGTTCAAAATAGCTAAATGTTGATCTAGTTGTATTTGAAGGACAAGGCAAGTTTAAGATCCCCCTACTACTCCATCATCTTAACCGATCACATGGTTTTTATCCTTTCTCTTATTGATGTGATTATAGTCTCTCATCCAACGTGCAAGTTAGGATTGAAGCCACTATTTTGGAGAGGAAGCAATAGTGTGTTAATGAGTTGAAATAATTTTTATTTCATGTAACATCTAGGATCGGGGGGACCAGGTTGTAGAGCAAATTAGGGTTTTGTTTTTGTTTTTATAATCAACTTTATTGAGGTGTGATTTAGATGCAGTAAAATTTACTCATTCAACTTACAGTTCAGTGTGTTTTGATAAATGTAAGCAGTTAAGTCTCTATCAGAATCAACATGAAAAATTCTCATCATCCCCAATTGTTTTTTTCACTCAAAATTTTCAATGAAATATAAATGGAGGAGCTAAATATTTCAATTTTGCCTCATATTCTAATTTACTGCTAACTAAATTAAGCCACTTTTTCCCTGGTTTTCAGTGTCCTCCTCTTGTAGCCTGGAAATGAGACTTGTGTAGTGTCCCTGCTTTGTTTATTTGGGGAGGGATATTCTACTTGTTTAAATTTCATAAGAGAAAATATTCAAATATTAACAAGCAAATAGAATTTATAATCCATCTCTCCATACCTGTCACCTTGTTAACTGTTTGCTGTTCTTATTTCATCCAACTCTCACCCCATCCCAAGCTTTTTATTTTCCTACTAGAGTATCTTGAAGACAACCTAGAACATCATTTTATCTGTAAATATTCTAGTGTATTATAGTATAACTACTCTTCTCTGAGGACTGTTTTTATGTTTTTTCTTTTTAACAGCTATCATACCATTATCGTACTCAACAAAATTAACAGCAATTTCTTAATTTCACCAATTACCCAATCCATGTGGAACATTTCACAAAATGTCTCAAATACATTTCGGATTCCATAGCTAGGACCATTAATATTAGAGGCTTGAGAAGAAAAGTATCTAAAATTCAGCATATGTCTTTCACTTCTCTCACCTGTTCCCTTGCTCACCTTTCAGCTACTTGATTAGGCATTGAGTCCTATTGATTCTGTCTTTGCCACATGTTTTCCCTCTCCTCTCCTCTTCTTCCTTCCAGGTTTTTCTCACTCATATGCCCATAAGTAAAATACTGATCATTCCATTCACCTGGTTACCTGGCCCTAGTTCTGCTCAATCTATAAAACAAACAAACAAACAAACAAACAAACAAAAAAAGAATTTCTAGAATGGCAGTGGGAGGAGCTACATGGACTCTCTACCCCAGGAAAACAACCATAACTATGGGAATTATTAAACAAGAACTATCACTTAAAATCTCTGGAAATTTTCTTAAGACCATTCAACAATTGGAGAAATACTTATCCAAAACAATCTAAATATTGGGGGAGGTTAAGATGGTGGAGAAGTAGGGGGACCCTGGGCTTTTCTCAACCCCCAAACACAGCTGTATTGAGGTCAGATCACTTGGAACACCCAGGGAATCGGAGGATTGGAAGAAGGATCTTCTCGGTTGGAGAGAGACTGTGCAAGTTACATGGAGATGAATTGCAGGAGAGAAAAACTGCTGTGCTGCTGAGGGGAGGGAGCCCTTTCTGCAGGCAGAGAAAAGGGAGAGAAGGACAGGGATTGAAAGACTGTGGCATTGGGTCCTCACAAGAAGAAAATCTGTCTGGACCGTTGTTTGGGGAACAAGGGGAACTAAGTATGGAAGATTTTTGTAAACCATGTGTGGAGCTGAAACTCTGAGGTTTTGGAAGTGCACAGCATTCCCCAAAGGGGAGCTGTGGGTTGTACTACTGGGAAGAAAGAGGGTACTGGCCAGAAAGTGCACAAAGTAGCATGGGGGGGTCTCCTGTGTTGCCCTGAGAGATAACTTCCCCTTTTTGGAATACATTTGGAAGAGGGTATATTGCCTCTCCAAGGAGAAAAGGCTCTGCAGATACCAGCAAACAGTCTTTCATTGGCAGGGGACAGAGTTGCACATAGAGGGTAAATAACCTGATTGCTGCTTTTCCAGGTGCTACACTATAGATTCTGCACACCTGACAGGTGAGGGACTGTTTTTCTGGGACAAAGACACTAGACACAGTGTGGAGGGAGGCTTGACTCCAGAGAGTGCAGAAAAGGTGCAACAGAGGGTTCTTTAAGATTTGGAGTTCAGAATCCTAACTGTGCACCAAAGATAAAACACAGGAGAGATAACTGGTGTGCTGAAGGCCCTCACTTTTCTGTGAGGGCTTCCTGAGCAGCAGAGGGTATAAGATCCCCCTGTCCAAGGGAGGAAGAAGTGGGGTGGTGCCATATTTCCCTCCACCAACACAGACTTCAGAGAATGACCCCCAGTGGAGGTGAGAGCTGCTTGCACCAAACACGGTCCCCCTGTGCCTGGAAAGTGCACATTCATTGGGGCAGCACTGACACCAAGCTAGAGCAGCAGGCCTCTCCCTGAGAAGACCAACACAGGCAGAACCCCACATGCGCCAAGCCTACTGATCATACAGTGCTTCAAAGCCGTTCTGGTGGAAATAGGACCAGGCTCTATTTTTTTCTTTTTATTCCCCCTTGGAGTCAGGCTTATAGTTTTTGTTTTGTTTATGTTCACTTAGCCAACACATAGTACAGCATTAGTTTTTGAGTTGCATATACCACCTAGTGCTCACAACAAACCATGCCCTCCGTAATGCCCATCACCACCATCACCAGGTTACCTCATTCCCCCAACTGCTCTCCCTTCTGTAACCCTCGGTTTGTTTTCTGGAATATAGAGTCTCTCATGGTTTGTCTCCCTTTCTGATTTTTTTTTTCCCATTCAGTTTTCTCTCCCTTCCCCGGTGGTCATCTGTGTTATTCCTTATGTTCAACATATGAGTGAAACCATATAATTGTCTTTCTCTGCTTGACTTATTTCACTTAGCATAATCCCCTCCAGTCCCATCCATGTCATTGCAAATGGTAGGTATTCAGCCTTTCTGATGGCTGAGTAATATTCCATAGTATATATGAACCATATCTTCTTTATCCATTCATCTGTTAAAGGACATCTTAGCTCCCTCCACAGTTTGGCTATTATGGCCATTGCTGCTATGAACATTGGGTGCATGTGCCCCTTCCTTTCACTATATCTTTGGGGTAAATACTTAGTAGTGCAATTGCTGGGTCATAGGGTAGCTCTGTTTTTAACATCTTGTGGAACCCCCATACTGTTTTCCAGAGTGGCTGTACCAGCTTGCATTCCCACCAACAGTGTAAAAGGGTTCGCCTTTCTCCACATCCTCGCCAATGTTTGTGATTTCCTGTCTTGTTAATTTTAGCCATTCTGACTGGTGTTAAGTTGGTACCTTATGGTGGTTTTCATTTGTATTTCCCTGATGGCTAGTGAGATTGAACATTTTTTCATGTGTCTGTTAACCATTTTTATGTCTTCTTTGGAGAAGTGTCTGTTCATGCCTTCTGCCCAGAAAAATGGGTTAAATATTTCAATAGACATTTTTCCAATGAATAAATACAAGTGGCCAACAGATATATGAAAAAGAGCTCAGCATCATTAATCATCAGAGACATCCAAATCAAAGGACAATATCATGTCACCTGTTAGGATGACTATATATACATATATGTATGACTATATATATATATATATATATGTATATATATATATATATGTAAAAAAAAATGGAAATTTGAACTTTCATTTCATTAGTGAGAATGTAAAGTGGTACAGCCATTATAGAAAACAGTACTGAGTTTCCTCAGATAATTAAAAATAGAACTACCATATGATCCAATAATCACATATCTATGTATACATCCAAAGGAAATGAAATCAATAGATGACCCTGGTATTTATGATAGCCACCAACTCCTGTATTTCCCACCAATTTTCTGTAAAGAAATAATTTTGTCTTTCATCACTATTATGTTAACTATAAACTGTAAGTGTCCTTCATCAAGGTGACAAAGTCTTTCTTAATTCTTACTTTGCTGAGAGTTTTAAAAATCTTGAATATATGTTAAATTGTCCTAAATGCTTTTATCTATCTGTCTATCTGTCTATCTATCAATGAATGATCAAGATTTTTCTTCTTCAGTCTGCTGACTTGGGAATTAGTGTATCATTTTCCCATTGCTGTAACAATTTACCACCAATGTATTGCCTTCAAACCTCATAAATGTGGTGTCTTACACTTCTGCATGTTAGAGTCTCATGTGGGCCTTATTGGAGTAAAATAAACATGTCTGCACGGTGTTCTAATTTTAGCAATGCTGGGAGAAAATCTAGTTCCTGGCTTTTTCCAGCTTCTAGAGGCTGTCTGCACTCCTTGCTGAGTTGCCCCTTCCACCTCCAAAGCCAGCAATGGCTTATTGACTTACCTCCATCCTAGCGGACTCTTCTGCTGCACTTCTACTTTTAATGACCTTGAGATGACCTTGGGACCACTTAGATAATCCAGGATCATCTCCTGATTTTAGTGTTAGCTGATTAGCAACCTAATTCCATCTGCAATTTTCCCCCCTTCGTCACGTAAGGCAAAATATGGGCAGATTCCAAGGATTAGAACATGGACATCTTTGGGGGACATCGTTCTGCCAGAGGTGTGACCCATGGGTGAGTGTCAAGGAGCAGGGACATATATGAATGTAGGAGCACCTCCCCCCCCCGGGTGCCTAGGGAAAGAATAATAGGGAATTAGGGTTGCCCCTTTCTGGAGTCTCAGGGGGCAGAGTTCTTGATCATCTATACATGCCCTTTCATTGTACTCCTCACTTTATGCACAGATGAGAGCTGAACTTCTCTGGGTGGAAGATTTGTGGGGGAACCCCTCACTCAGTTCTGGTCCATTCCCTCATTCACACAACTCACTGTTCTACTTGTCCCTCCCCATGCCAGGGACTGTGGTCCAGGTGGGGTTCACTCAACCACCCTCAGTGTCCAAGGGCCCAGGATAGATGGCCACTATCACTTGCACTAACAAAGGTAACAATGTTGGCGGGCAAAGAGCAGCTCAGCTGCAACAACACCTGGGCTGTGCTGCCAAACTCCTGACCCACAGATTTGCAAATGACTCTCAGGGATCTCAGAGAGATTCCTGGGCTCCAGGTCAGGCAGTCAGGCTTCTTGATCTCTGGCCTCTGGCCTGGAGAAGAGGCTGATCATTATTGCTTAGTGTGAGACAGAAGCTTGATGCCTGCATTATCCTCAAGGCCCACAGGGAAGAGATAAAAACCTGTTGGCTGCCTGTACCTACTTATTGTGTAGAGTTATTGCTGTTATTTTGTAGGCAAAGTGGCTGCTGCTGAGTTCTGGAGAAAAGTCATGGGGTTCACACACAGTCATCCTTTCTCTTCTGGTTCTCTGGCACTGGGTGGTTGCTGCACCCCCATTTATAAGGTCCTGGGTATGGTCTGCTGACCCAGCTGTCCACAATTCCTAGGGCTTTTGGTCAGATCACTCTGTCCTGCACTGGAAGTACTGGAGTGGATTATTATGTTAATGACTGGCACTAGCTTTGCTCAGGGAAAAAAATGCAGAGACCCTCCTCTTTCCTTGAAACTTCTGCTTACCTCCAGTTTCCTGATACTATATGTGTATACCCTAACAACAGACCCAATCCACCGTTGGGTCCAATATCAGGCAGAAGGTAACCAGCATGTGCCAAGGAGGGCTGGGTGGGTCCTCCTATTCCTCAAGAGTGAAGCACCCACAAGATGTGCTTAGTTCTCTCTCCCTGTCCTTGAGGGCGTCCCTATGTTGTCCCCCAATCGGGGATGATGGAGAGAGAGAAACCACAGGATGAGGTGAAGGGGACCCCCTGACTGCTACAGGGGAAAGTGGGTTGGTCTTGGCCAGTCTGTCATGGTCCTTGGTCCTTCTGGTGTTCTGAATCTGGAACAAGCTCTCTCTGAGGTTGGGTTCCCTCTGGATCCCCCATCTACAGTGACCTACATGGAGGAAGAAGCTGTGGAGGTCACTTCACTGAGTGCTGGGCTGCGGAAGAGGATGCAGTCTTAAGAGGAGGCTCCCGGGCAGTGAAAAGAACCCTCTCTGTGGGAAGGAGGCCATGGAGAGGTGGGTGGGCATGCAGCTCTTTCTCCAAGGTCCCCTTCTAGAAGTATGTGCCTCTGGTCTAATGCAGCAGGGGGAGCTGTGTGCCTGCCCTGCCATGGACCCCTGGGGCACATCAGCTGCTTATTCTCAGTCCCGTGAGGAGACTAAGAGCTCAGGTGTGGGAGGCCATCAAGGGGGAGAGAAGGAATATACATGATTTCCCTGTCCTCCCTTTGAGGGGGGCCAGTAGGTAAGATTGACTTTAGGCCCCTCAGGATGCAGAGCTCCGATGGTCTTTCCATCATGGCCTAGTCTTCTTTTCTCCCCACTCATCTGACTCTCTGCTTAAGTGATCTGCTGACAATGGATCAGGGGAGGCCCTGCCACTTCCTTCTTATCGTATAGGTATCACATGACCTCAGACTCACCATCCCTGTGTCTCTTTCCATTTCAGGGCCCTGGGCATTATCTACACTGTCTCAGGAATTTCAGTGTTGGGGTCTCCTGGACAGAGAGGTACTGTGTCTTGCACTGGGCTTGCAGTGCCTCACTGGACTGTGTGGCACAGGCTGGTATCAACAGCTCCCTAATGCTGCCCTCAAAACTGTGATCCTCTGAAGTTCCTGGCATTTAGCTCCTTCTGGTATTACGGTGATGCATGCTACTTAAATTAGTTGTGAAGAGTCACATTCAGTGGAAAACTGAGTATATTTAGGATGATATGTTCATTGAATAGATGTAAGAATTGACCTCTAAAGATTCAGGTGTGAGTTCTTGTCCCTAGGAAATTGTCTTGATGACTCATCCCATATCTTCTATGACTATAGGATTAACCAGGCTTTTTTGCCTGGATTTGGACAAGTCACTTAACTACTTTGCAGGTAGGCTACATGCAGAGGTGACTAAACTCATTTTACAAGTTTGGACTTAATTAACAAATGTGTTAAGTGCTTGGGACATTTGGAGGACCCCTGAGGGTGGGGTCTTTGGAAAAACCTTGAGAGACTGTACAGTTAGCCTGGCCAGGAGGGCAATGATTCCCCAGTGCTGTTATATAGCCCGCAACCCCTAGATTCCAATAGATACATCCAACTGTAGTCACCCACGTTTTAAGAAAATGTGGCAGGGGGGGAAAAAAAAAGAAAAAGATTTCAGGCACATAACATAGACCTGAGAAAATAATGCCCATAACATAGGTTGACTGAGGTTGACTGTGACAGTGGAGAGAGAGAGCTGTGACAAGACAAGGATCTCAGAGCTTCAGAGAGGCTCATGCCTGCTGAGTGATCTTGATTTGCTCAGAGGACATGACCCAGTAATGTGGGACTAGGCCATCTGCAGGCCACCAACCAACATTTAGTCAATGGTAACATGATAGATACATCCCAAGATCTTACATGAATACTGCTTCTCTCTCTCCTCACAAATGCCCCCTTGAGGAATTACTGTTACTTCTGTTTTAGACATGAGGGAACATACTCCTAGAAATTTTTTTGATCCTGCCCTGCATCATGTGGTATGAATGGCAGAGCTAGGCATGGAGCAGACCATGCAGGTTCAGATCCTGCACCCTCTCCACTGCAGAGTGTTTCCTCACTGCACTGTCTCTGGAGAATCTCTGTCCTGTTCGCCACGTGCAAGGAGGTGTATATGCAGGATTACTCATAAGAACTTCACATTCTGTTACGCTGAAAAAATAAAAAATTTAAAAAACACAAATGTACAATTTTCAAAATAGAAAGAAATGTATGCTTGATTTTAGTTCTCAGGAAAATTACAAAATGGAAAAACCTTAAATACATGATTAATTTTTTCTGAGGATGACATCAGATATGTCCATTTTAGAAAAGTCTAGAAAATATCTTAAGTTTAGGATGAAAATAAAAATCACTATAATCATGACATTCAAAGATAGTAAGTATATTTTTATTGTTTTTCTAGGATATATAAATATTTATGTATTAGATATAAAATATGATACCTATAATTTTGCCAATATTGTGTTTATGTATCCTGCCATTCGGTCATTGAAATTAAATTGTGAGCATCTCCCCATTTTATCAATTATTTGAAACTTAAAACCCACATGAAATAATTTCTGATATGGATTACCATAATAAGTTATACAGTCCTGAAATCTTTCTAATATTTTGCTATTATAATTAAATGCAGTGATGACCATTTCTGTTCAGGAAAAAAAAAAAAAAAAAAAAGAACTTTACATTCTCTGCCTCCATGGATCCTAATTATTCTTGCAAAGATAAACATAAAATAACCACACAACAAAAACCACATAATAAAAAGTTCAGCTAATAGGAGATCCCTGAAACAGATGACCTGGGCACAGCTCTAGTGAGAGAGATCTTGGGAGGTTCTCTGGAAGAGGGGCTGGCTGAGTCCCTATCTGAGGAATGCATTCAGATTAACTTGGGGTATAACCTGGATAATGGGTGGAGTGGGCAGTGGAGGGGGTGATGACTGCAGAAAGAACATCATACAGATGGAATTAGGAGCTGATGAGGAATGTTTGAGGAGGAGGTGATGGGAGGTCAATGTGACTGAAGCTGTTTCTCAATCAACAGACAACTTGTAACCAACCAAGCAAACTGCAGGATGTGCATGCTGCCTAGACACAACTTAGTGCAGTCAATTCAAAACTACAGTAATGCTGTCATGAGGCTCAGACTTCCAACTGTGACATGAGGTACAATGAGAATCTGAATCTTTCCCAACCCATCTGCTGCATACACATCTGTGTGATGTACATGTTTAGAGTGGTCTCCAGGAAAACAGGATGACAAAAATCAGCTATATCCTCTTGACTTCTCTAGAGAGGCCTGGGGCCAACTTCGAACAATTTTACATGTATTTTAAAGATACAGTGTGGATGTACAATGATAGGCAGCTTTACACCATATCTTGGAATCTCTGGATAACTTCATATTTCCTTTCCATAGAGTACAAGCCTTATCAAGATAATATATGATAAAATATACATGGCCAAAAATAATTGATTTTATTCCCAAATAGCTTTCTCTATGACTGTGAGGATTAATTAAGTAAATTTACAAGTTCGAGAAATCATACATAAAATATCTAAACTCTACCATTATAAAATTGTGCATATGATAAGCTTTACTTTTTTTTTCAAGTTGGATGAAGAATATAACACAACAAAATCCTAATGACCTAAATTAAACTGTAGGATATGGTCAATATTATCCAGAGGTGCCAAGTCATATTATTCAGTATATGATTTTAATGAAATTCCTTTATTTTAAAAATTTAACTCCTTTTAAGGTGACACTTTAAAGTGTCTCTCCTCACTTTAAAGTGAGGCGCCTCTTCTGAGACACAGTGTACACTGAACTGTGATTCCTGCAAACACCTGAGGTTAATCAGTCCAGACTGTGGCTTGAGGATATTCAAAAGAATATGATGTGGTGAATGACTTCAGTGCAAATTGCAGCTTAAAGAGCTCCAAAAATTCTCTCCTCAAAAAAAAAAAAAAAAATCCACCAGGAAATTGGCAAAAATTGCCACCAACATCTTAAGAACTCTGGAAATAAACTCAAACTTGCAGCAATAGAGAGAATGTTGACACTGGTAGGAGAGGGAGAAAAAAACCCAGGTGACTCTCAGAGCCATGAGTTTTGTGCTTTTTTAACATGCCCTAGTCCCATCCCCTGCCCTGTGGCTCCAGAGGAGTTCAAAAAACTAAAGCCCGTGTTCACAGTGAAAGTCAGCAATGGCAGCCATTGGAGAGAACAGAATGGGTCTGGAGCTCCCTCAAAATCTCATTTCTAGAGAATTATCACTAATGGATCTATCTGGGGGATGTCTGCAAGACCCTACTTGTTTGATTGTCTGTATTTAATCTCACTTGGAGCTGGCCTAGAACAAAAAGCCTTTCCCAGCATAATTGTCAAAAAAGCAGTTATAGGCAGTTGTTTAACTTGTGCTTAAAATGACAGATAGTGTTGGAAAACACTAGAGTAATAGAAAGCTTACAGGGAGGATCAAGAAATGAGATTAATAAGGGGATTTGAAAAGTTCTAACTTATTCCTAGGAACCTAGAACACTGGGAGCATACTCAGGAAAGACCCTAGAAGGCCTTAAGCTCTCCCCTTTACTTGACCTGAATGTTCTGCACAAGCAGGAAGTGAAGGTTATGGCAGAGTTTTCAGCTGCCTGCTGAATGTTGAAGATATGATTCAACGTGCTCACAAAGCCCTTTGACAAAGACTGAACGACTTCTCAGTTCCAGGCTGTTAATGAAATCTCTAGCTGGTCAATAGTTGACCACCATATAGCTGAATAGGGACTTTAGTGGTTACACATGACAGTACAGTCTTCGGAGAATTAGTTAAAGTCACTAATGAGAAAGCAATGACAAAAAAGAGCAGAGCCAATAAATCCTAGGGAAGAGTGAGAATCAGATTTCTAGAGTTCCCATATGATATTTTAAATAACCAATTTACAGCCCCTTGCCCCAATAACAAGAGATTTGCAGGAAAACCAGAAGTCTGACTGTGCAGAAAAAAAGTTGGCACACCAGGATGGAGGGTGCTTTCTTGACAGGCCTGCTTGTCAGACTGACCCTTGTTTGAAGTCCAGGAACTTGCAATCAGGAGAGTCCTCACCACTCTCTGGTAAGGGTGGCTTGCTGTGCCTAAACTGTTTATGCAAACCCTATGTAGGGTTTATGGAGAACCTATCTTTGCTAATGGAATTCTGAAATTCAGGTAGGTACTAGGCAGAGGGTGCCTAAAAGACCAGTTCCCTCTAAAAGATCTCTGGGTACAAGTCTCTAATGAGCTTCCCCGGAAGATGTTTCACACTTTATTGCTGGAGGAATGAAGTGTACCTTTGTGATTCCACTGGAGTAGGATTCTTGAAAGCTTGTGCCCAGTTTTCTCTGGACCTCCCATGCACCTTTCCCTTTGCTTATTTTGCTTAGTGTGCTTTCACTGTAGTAAATCATAGCAATCAGTATGACTGTATGCTGAGTTCAGTTAGTCTTTCTAGAGAGACAGATGTTGGAGGTGCTCTCGGGCTGACCCCTAACATAAGCTGATACAGAAGGAGGAAAAAAGCAATGAATAGACACTGTCCCTAAGTGACTTTGGAGTCCAGACATTGGACTTACTAGACAGATATTTTGTATCAACTCTTTTAAGTATATTCAAACAATTAAGGGAAATGATAAAGAACAAAAAATAGTATGAGAATTTTATCTCTTCAAGTAAAGAATAACAATAAAAAAGATATGAATTATAAAAGAGAACCAAATGGATATTCTGGAGTTGAAAAGTATAGTAACAACTGAAAATGTCACTAAAGGGGATTGTATTCATTTCCTAGGGCTGCTGTCAGAAATTGCAACACATTACATGACTTAAAATAATACTCTTTCACACTTCTGAAGACTGGAAGTCTGAAGTCAAGCTATAACCTGGGCTCTGCTCCCTATTGAAAGAGCTAGAAAATTGTCCTTCTTTGTCTCTTTCTAGCTTTTGGTATTTTCTGGAAATTCATGGCTTTCCTTGGATTGCATCTACATCACTCTAAACCCTGTCTCTTGTCATCAGATGGCTTTCTCCCCTCTGTGTATGTCCAATCCTCCTTGCTCTTAAGTGGACAGCAGCCATTCGATTAGGGCAT
The DNA here is from genome assembly GCF_002288905.1 of Enhydra lutris kenyoni. Lineage (NCBI taxonomy): Eukaryota > Metazoa > Chordata > Mammalia > Carnivora > Mustelidae > Enhydra > Enhydra lutris. The sequence goes on along the minus strand of NW_019154131.1, from coordinate 148,549 downwards.
ATCCTAATCCAGTGTAACTTTATTTTTATTATATCTGCAAATACCTTATTTCCAAATAAAGATACTTTCATGGGTACTGTAACCTACAACTTTAGTGTATAATTTTGGGAGACACAAAGGCTGAGCTACAGATTTGAGCAGGAAAAAGGAAAAAACCAGCAAATCTGAAGATAGATCAATAGAGATCTAGTCTGGTGAACAGTAAGTTAAAAATTAAGGGCAGGGAAAAAATTAGCAGAGCCTCAGAGACCTGTATAAAACTATCAAGCATATCAACATATGTACAAAGAAGAGTCTCCAGAAAAATAAAAGGGAATGAAATATAAAATAAGTAAAATAAAAAACAAAAGAAAGGGACAGTGAGAATACGTGAAATAATGACAGTCAAAATCTCACCAAATTTCATGAGAAACATTGAAATATTTGAGAACTTCAACAAAGTCTAAGCAGGATAAACCCACTTCATAATAAAATTGTTCAAGGCCAAAGAAAATCATGAAAGCAACTAGAGAGATGTGACTAATCAAAAAGGCTCCTGTTTAACAGCCAATTAAAATCAGAAATGAGAGTCCAGAAGACAGTGGGATGACACAAATAGTTCTAAAAGACAAAAACTGTCAACCAAGACCTCTGTATCTAGCAGAGATGTCTCTCAGTGATGAAGGAGACACTGAGACGTTCCCAGATAAAATTTGAGAGAACCCACTGCTTTCACCAGCCCTACAAAGAAATACAGGAGTCCTTCAGGCAGAAATGAAAAGACAACAGGGTAACTTAGAAGAAATGAAGAGTTGCATAGGTTAATATACAAGAAAGTATAGATATATAAGTACATATATGTTGGCTAGTTGAACTTAAATAAAAAATATATAAATTCATAAGATGTGTGTAATATAAATGTAAAAAATATGTTTTCTCCTGATTTGAAAGAACACCACATGAAGTAAATACTATAAATATGTCGATGAGCACACAATGTATAAAGATGTAATTTGTATGACAATGGCAATAAAAACAGCATGTGTATTGGATATACATGAAAATAGTTTCTATATGCCAGGGAGATTAATATGGTATAAATCCAATTAGAATGTTATAATTTAAGGTGTTAACTGTAATCTGAGGGAAGCAATAAAGAACATAACCCAGAATATATAGCAAAAGAAGCAACATGGGAATTTATTTGGTACATTAGAAAATAACAAAAAATGAGTAATAGAGGAATATTAGAAAAAATATGACATATACAGCCAAAAAAAAGGAAAAAATTATGGATATCAATGCTACCTGATTGGTAATTAAGTGTTCATGGATTATATACTCTAATTCAGAGGCAGATATTGGCAGAATGGGTAAAAAACCCCTATGGTCTCTATATACTACCTGTAAAGGAGTCATGCTTTAAGTCTAAGATACAGAGGTTGAAAATAAAAGGAAACTAAATACTAAGCAAGAATAACCAAAAGAGAACTGGACTGGCTTTGGTAATATAAGACAAATTTTTTTTTAAACATTTTATTTATTTATTTGACAGACAGAGATCACAAGTAGGCAGAGAGGCAGGCAGAGAGAGAGGAGGAAGCAGGCTCTCCACGGAGCAGAGAGCCGGATGCGGGGCTCGATCCCAGGACCCTGGGATCATGACCCGAGCCGAGGGCAGAGGCTTTAACCCACTGAGCCACCCAGGCGCCCCTATAAGACAAATTTTTATGACAATTTTTCTTCAAGAAAAAGATGACATTTTATAGTGACAAAAGGGCCCATCCTTCAAGGAGATTACAAACATTTTACACTTAACAAAAGAACTCCAAAATACATAAAACACACTGACAGGATTGAGAAGAGGAACAGATCCTTCAACGATAACAGTTGGAAGCTTCAATATTCAACTTCCAATAATGAACAGAGTCTGTCACTTCTTGTAATGCTCAGAAGGGTGGCAGGGTAGGGTCTGGGACCCGTATTTCATGGTGCAGGGTACTGAAATTTAGAGAGATTAAGTGACTTGCTCAGAGTTGCAGCTCTGATGAATGATGGTTCTGAGGGAGGGGATACAGATGGTTCCCTGGGGACAGAGATCCCTGATTACCTGAATATGAGATCATGTCCTGGACACCTGAATCAAGCCCTTTCCTTACTCCCTTTCCCATATTCTTTTGCCCCAAGGTTTATGCAGGGAAGACAGCTGGTGCCCCAAGGAGATGCCTGGACCAAGAGAAGGGCTCAAATCCTGACCCAACTCCTGGCTCTATGTTTCTATGCCTAACTCAAAATACAATGTCTTTTCCTCAAATAAAGAACCCCCGATGGAGCAGGGGTATCTGAACAGGTCTCCATCTCCCCTCACTTGCCCCCAGCACTTGATTTTATCTTCTGCCTTTCAGTGAGACTTCCTGGTGATCAGATGGTCACCCCGAATGAGTCTGCTTGACTCCCAACTGGCTCAGAACTCATGACATTCCAAACCAACTGCCCACATGACAGTTGCCCAAAGCACTAGTTTCATCTTCAACTGACCAAACTTGGATAATGAGCAGTTAATTACCTAGGAGGGGTCTGCCAGGCTGGCACTTTTGTGGCCTAGGGGATGGAGTCTACAAGTCCCTAGTGTCTCCCTGGCTAAAGAACTGATCCACCATCTGAACTCACCAAGGATGGCATGGCTGAAAGCAGGAAGTTGCTGCACTGGCTCTTGATTATGTACCTTCCCTGCTCATTCTTTCCAACATCCAGTGTCCCTTGTACAAACTATAGTCATTCTTCTTGAATCTACTTACTGATTTCATTCCCATGGTACTTTCAATGGAGTAGTCAGTGGAGGCGATATTTGTGGCTCTACCATTGTAGGGGCCTGGTTAGCCAGAGGGAGCCCTTTGGTTGTAAACTTAGACTGACCCCGCACCTCCCAGAGGAACTTACTTGCAAACCCTGGCTATAGGGGTGGGCCAGGCCGGATGGAGACATCCAATCAGTGGGGCGCGCATATATTTGCTATGGTGAATTGGAATTCAATTGGCCACCCGTATCGCCGATGGAGCACGACTGTGCAGTTTTCCCTGTGTGTTGCAATCTCATTGGCCGCCTGCGTGTGGGCCGGGCTCAACCACCTCTATAAAGGTTAGTCTGTGAAGGGTGTTGGGGGGAGTAATAGTCGTCGGGGTAGTCGTCGTCGGGAGTGGCGCTGTTGCGAGCGGGCTTGCCACCGCGAGCGTGGAGCGTCGTCGTCCGGGTCATAGTCATTGGTGTAGTCATCGGGAGCAGCACCATCGGGAAGCATAGTCATGGGGAAGCGGCCTCCTCTGGGGAGCGGCCTTGTCGGAGCGGCTTCATGGGGAGCAGAGTCTGCGTCGTTGTCGCCTCTTCATAAGAGATGGCCCTGGCTGGTCAGTTTGATTCTCGATGCTTGGCGCGAAATAAAGCTTTGCTTGACCTTTGCTTTGCATCAGTCTCGTTCCTTTGATCACGGACCCTAACACCATGTTGTTTGGTCTGATGTCCATTTCAGTGTGACTGAACCACTGTGGGCACAGCCAGCAGAACAGTGGACAGCCAGCAGAATTTCTTGAACACAGTTATGTTGTGAATCCTGTGTTTGAATGCCTTATGATCTTTTTCTTTTTAATAACCTGACCCACGATCCTAGAAAATACACTGAATAATATCTAACTTATGAGGTTACAAGAATGAAATCCTCTACTCCCATGTATAGTCCAGGCACAAGGATTACACATAATTAGCTCAAAACTAGTGTGGCAGCATCCTTGGAAGGTAGTTAAGTTGCCTGCATGGATTATTACCATCATCCTGTCTCCACTTTTGTGGTCACATGCATTAACAGCCACCCCAGTTTTTGGTTGGTTTTCCTGAAGTGTCAACAAGTTAGGGAAGCAATGGAGAACATGTGCCCTTGTTTGCTTCACCATTTACATCCCAAGCACCCTGCATTCACATTTCCTCTTCCTGTTCTTCTTTCCCCCAGTTTGCTTTGTCTTTTCTTTCTTTTGAGTCCATTACTAAAGAATTTGTTGACAGCTGAAATGTAGAGAAGAATCAGGAATAACCAGAGCCACCCGGGGCAGGTAAATATTAAGTGGAGAATGCCAAGAGCAGATCCAGAATTTTGGGGGCCCCTCCAGCAGGGACCCTTCTGACTCCCTTCTGACTCCCAGCCCAACTCCCTGCTTGGGCCATTCAGGGCAGCTCACCAGGAGTCAGTGGTGCAGACCCAGGGTCAGGGGCCAGAGCAACAGTAAGAAAGTGGATGAGGTAGGCTGCAGGGAGGTTTTTTAGACATTGATCCAAGGATCTTAAGTGCCTGGATGAGACCACATCCTACTGGATGAGAATCGTAAGAAGAGGGAATGGGCAAGAACTACAAAAGAGTTTATGGAGAGCAAAAACAAAGAGGAAATAAATCACATGCACAG
>NW_019154131.1:104629-124122 GCF_002288905.1 Enhydra lutris kenyoni | reverse complement strand
GCTTCTGCACAGCAAAGGAAACAGTCAACAAAACATAGAGGCAACCCGCAGAATGGGAGAAGATACTTGCAAATGACAGTGCAGACAAAAGGTTGATATCCAGGATCTATAAAGAACTTCTTCTTTCAAGGCATCCATTTTGAATGTCAGTTCTAAGCTGTTTGTTCCCGGCTTCCTCCTGATCCTTTCTATCTGTTTGTCCTCCAGATCACTAATTCTATCTTCTGTCTCAGTTATCCTAGGTTTGAGAGAATTTAGATTAGATTGGAACTCATTGAGAGCATTGTGAACTTCATCCCTGATAGCTTTCAGCTCTGCCCTAACATTGTGAACATCATCTCTGGTCACTTTCAGTTCAGCCCTAATCAATTCCATTTGTTCATCCATGGCTTCCTCCAACCTAGCTATTGCCTGGATAATTGTTAGCCTGAATTCTCTTTCCGATATATTGTCTATGTTGGTAGCCGTTACCTCTGTTGCAGAAGGCCCATCCTCTGTATTTTTCTTCTGTTGGGCATTCCTCCTCCTACTTATTTTGGTGATAGATGGCTGAACGGATGTAGCTGGATGTATCGACTGTGGTGCAGTCACGATGCACCCTGGAACGCTTCTGAGCAATCAGGATTCCCCACCCAAACGAGAGAAAAAAGAAAAGAAAAAGAAAAAAAAGAAAGAGAGAGAGAGACAGGAATGAAAGGGAAGATAAAAGAGAAGGTTCAGCCCAAATGGGCCCCAAGGTAAGATTTATGAAGTATACCGACAAAAACAGACAAACAAAAAGACTGATAAAAGTATATGATAAGAGAAAAATAGTTATATATATATATATATAATATATATATGCAAATAAAGGAAGAACCTCGTCAAAAAGAACCCCAAGTGTAAGATTTATATAGTATCAGGAAAAACACAAAAACACAGAAACACTGGTGGAGGAAAAAAATGGGAGAGTGGTTATAAATTCTCAGTGTGGGAGAGAAAGGTTGTTTTGATTCTTCCTGGATGTATCTTGATATCTTTGTTAAAGGACTCAACTTTCCTAAGATAAAGGGGGATTAAAAATTGGTTTACCTATACGGGCAGCATTGATTGTGGAAAGGGGATTACCTTGAAGTTTAACTCTATATGAATATTAGAAAATAAAAATAAAAAAGGAATAAACTAGACTAAACTAAACTAAAATTAAAAAAAAAGGAAATTTAAAAAATAGAAATGCAAACGAAAAACACAGGTTTATGTATCAAGAAGTTCAGGTTAGAAGGTTATTATGGAATTTGATGTACTGGACATCTCACTGTGATGGTAAATAGGTTAAAAAATTATCTATATTAAAAAAATGAGCCAGAATAGTGGGAACGAATTAAAAATAAAAGTTGTCCTATGAAGTAGTGGTGGTTGTTCTCTTGTCGTCTTTTTTTTTTTTTTTTCTTTCCTGGTTGGTTTCCTGGGGGAGGGGCCTGTCACGTGGGTTTTCAGTCTATGATGTTCTCTGAGTTAAGTCCTCCCGCCCCCCTCAAGGGGGTGGGCTCTGAGGAAACTGTTTTTTTTCAGGCTTTTGTTCTCTGGAGGTTTTTATGTTTGTTCACTTTTTTTTTTTCTCTCGTCTCGACCGCTTTTGATGGTTTTTGTAGGTTTAGAGGAAAGCAAACTGCACCCTGACCTCCCTCTCAGAGAGAAGCCTCAGTCTGGCTGCAGGGCCCAAATAAATTCCCCCTTGGCCGCTGGCAGAGCAGGTTCTGAGTCACGGTCCCTGGGGACGCAGGATTTTTTGCTTGTACCCAAAACTACAGCATCAGCGGCTGTCTGGGCAGCTCCAGACCGCCAGAGAGGTTTCAAGCAGTGATCGCATACTGAGATTTTCCCACTGGCCTGGGCTCAGAGTGCCTGGTCTTTCCGGTTCCTAGAGCACCGGGCTGACACCTGTGCACACCTCTCTCAGGGGAGGGCTCGGGGTGCTACTCAGACTCTGATAGCACGGCACGGCACTCACGTGGGGACTGCAAAAAGGCTGTGCTTCTCCTCTCCAGCGAGGCTCCCATCCCCTCATGGGAGCCGGACCCCACATGCTCTCAGGTGCGCTGGTGGCTCAGGGACCAAGACCTGGTTTCTCCGCTGCACTCTCTCTGGCTCTGCGCCAGGGGTGGCTGTCCTGGGTCCAGGGACTTAAGCCCCTGTCCCTAACTGCCCTGATTCCCACAATTTCCCCCCATGTGATCCTTTGCTCTTTTTGAGTGCTGTCTACCAGACTCCAAGTCAATGCTGGTCCCCAGATGCAGGGCACTCTCGTATTGGGATATTACTTTCCAATGGGTCGCCTCTGGTGGCTCCCTCCCCCTTTTGTCTATCTTCCGATATCAGTCCGACATTCCCACTCCGCTTTACCTGCCCACTGGCGTCTTCTGCTCCTGTAGAGATCCAGACGTGTGTAATTCTGATCTCAGTCTGATTTCGTGGGTAATCAGAGTTCTTTGGAAGGTAATCAGCTCACTTTAGGGTACAGGTTGAAAGGGCGCCTCCTCCTACTTCCCCGCCATCTTGTCTCCCCCTTGATTCTGATTTTTAAAAAATTTAAAAATTTTTTTTATTTTTTTTCATTTTTATAAACATATAATGTATTTATATCCCCAGGGGTACAGGTCTGTGAATCGCCAGGTTTACACATTTCACAGCACTCACCATAGCACATACCCTCCCCAATGTCCATATCCCCACCACCTTCTCCGACACCCTCCCACCAGTTTTTTGAGATTGAGTCTTTTATGGTTTGGCTCCCTCCTGATCCCATCTTCTTTCATTTTTTCTTTTCCTACCCTCCCCAACCCCCCATGTTGCATCTCCACTTCCTCATATCAGGGAGATCATATGATAGTTGTCTTTCTCCGATTGACTTATTTTGCTAAGCATAATACCCTCTAGTTCCATCCACGTCATCGCAAATGGCAAGATTTCATTTCTTTTGATGGCTGCATAGTATTCCATTGTATATACATACCACATCTTCTTCTTCTTTTTTTAAAAGATGTTATTTATTTATTTGACAGAGAGAGAGAGATCACAAGTAGGCAGAGAGGCAGGGGGAAGCAGGCGCCCCGCTGAGCAAAGAGCCCAATGTGGGGCTTGATCCCAGGACCCAGAGATCATGACCTGAGCCGAAGGCAGTGGCTTAACCCACTGAGCCACCCAGGTGACCCCATGCCACATCTTCTTTATCCATCTGTTGATGGACATCTAGGTTCTTTCCATAGTTTGGCTATTGTGGACATTGCTGCTATAAACATTTCCGTGCATGTGCCCCTTCGGAGTACCACGTTTGTATCTTTTTCTTTTTTTTTAAATTTTATTTATTTATTTGACACAGAGAGAGAGATCACAAGTAGGCAGAGAGGCAGGCAGAGAAAGATGGGGAAGTAGGCTCCTTGCTGAGCAGAGAGCCCGATGTGGGCCTCGATCCCAGGACCCTGAGATCATGATCTGAGCTGAAGGCAGAGGCTTAACCCACTGAGCCACCCAGGCGCCCTCCACGTTTGTATCTTTAGGGTATATACCCAGTAGTGCAATTGCTGAATCATAGGGTAGCTCTATTTTCAGCTTTTTGAGGAACTCCCACATTGTTTTCCAGAGTGGTTGCACGAGCTTGCATTCCCACCAACAGTGTAGGAGGGTTCCCCTTTCTCCACATCCTCACCAGCATCTGTCATTTCCTGACTTGTTAATTTTAGCCATTCTGACTGGTGTGAGGTGGTATCTCATTGTGGTTTTGATTTGTATTTCTCTGATGCCGAGTGATGTGGAGAAGTTTTTCATGTGTCTGTTGGCCATCTGAATGTCTTCTTTGCAGAAATGTCTCTTCATGTCCTCTGCCCATTTCTTGATTGGATTATCTGTTCTTTGGGTGTTGAGTTTGCTAAGCTCTTTATTGATTTTGGATACTAGCCCTTTATCTGATATGTCTTTTGCAAATATCTTCTCCCATTCTGTCAGTTGTCTTTTGGTTTTGTTAACTGTTTCCTTTGCTGTGCAAAAGCTTTTGATCTTGATGAAATCCCAATAGTTCATTTTTTTAAAAAAATTTTAATTTTTTTATTCCTTTTCAGCATAACAGTATTCATTGTTTTTGCACCGCACCCAGTGCTCCATGCAATCCGTGCCCTCTCTAATACCCACCACCTGGTTCCCCTTAACTCCCACCCCCCGCCCCTTCAAAACCCTCAGATTGTTTTTCAGAGTCCATAGTCTCTCATGGTTCACCTCCCCTTCCAATAGTTCATTTTTGCCCTTGCTTCTGTTGCCTTTGGCAATGTTCCTAGGAAGAAGTTGCTGCAACTGAGGTCAAAGAGGTTGCTGCCTGTGTTCTCCTCAAGGATTTTGATGGATTCCTTTCTCACATTGAGGTTCTTCATCCATTTTGAGTCTATTTTTGTGTGTGGTGTAAGGAAGTGGTCCAATTTCATTTTTCTGCATGTGGCTGTCCAATATTCCCAGCACCATTTGTTGAAGAGGCTGTCATTTTTCCATTGGACATTCCTTCCTGCTTTGTCGAAGATTAATTGGCCATAGAGTTGAGGGTCTATTTCTGGGCTCTGTATTCTGTTCCATTGATATATGTGTCTGTTTTTGTGCCAGTACCATGCTGTCTTGATGATGACAGCTTTGTAATAGAGCTTGAAGTCTGGAATTGTGATGCCACCAACTTTGGCTTTCTTTTTCAATATTCCTTTGGCTATTCGAGGTCTTTTCTGATTCCATATAAATTTTAGGATTACTTGTTCTATTTCTTTGAAAAAAAAAAAAAAAGGATGGGATGTTGATAGGGATTGCATTAAATGTGTAGATTGCTTTAGGTAGCATGGACATTTTCAGAATATTTGTTCTTCCAATCCATGAACATGGAACATTTTTCCATTTCTTTGTGTCTTCCTCAATTTCTTTCATGAGTACTTTATAGTCTTCTGAGTATAGATACTTTGCCTCTTTGGTTAGGTTTATTCCTAGGTATCTTTTGGTTTTGGGTGCAATTGTAAATGCAATTGACTCTTTAATTTCTTTTTCTTCCGTCTTGTTCTTGGTGTAAAGAAATGCAACTGATTTCTGTGCATTGATGTTATATCCTGTCACTTTACTGAATTCCTATACAAGTTCTAGCAGTTTGGGGGTGGAGGCTTTGGGGTATTCCACATATAGTATCATATCATCTGCAAAGAGTGATAGTTTGAGTTCTTTGCCAGTTTGGATGTCTTTAATATCTTTTCGTAGTCTGATTGCTGAGGCTAGGACTTCTAATACTATGTTGAATAGTAGTGGTGATAATGGACATCCCTGCTGTGTTCCCGACCTTAGAGGAAAAGCTTTCAGTTTTTCTCCGTTGAGAATGATATTTGCAGTGGGTTTTTCATAGATGGCTTTGATAATATTGAGGTATGTGCCCTCTAACCCTGCACTTTGAAGAATTTTAATCAGGAAGGGATGCTGCACTTTGTCAAATGTTTTTTCAGCATTATTGAGAGTATCATATGGTTCTTTTTCTTTCTTTTATTAATGTATTGTATCACGTTGATTGATTTGCAGATTTTGCAGATGTTGAACCAACCTTGCAGCCCTGGAACAAATCCCACTTGGTCGTGGTGAATAATCTTTTAAATGTACTGTTGGATCCTTTTGGCTAGTATTTTGGTGAGAATTTTCACATCAGTGCTCATCAAGGATATTGGTCTGTAATTCTCTTTTTTGATGGGATCCTTGTCTGGTTTTGGGATCAAGGTGATGCTGGCCTCATAAAATGAGTTTGGAAGTTTTCCTTCCATTTCTATTTTTTGGAACAGTTTCAGGAGAATATGAATTAATTCTTCCTTAAATGTTTGGTAGAATTCCCCTGGGAAGCCATCTGGCCCTGGGCTTTTGTTTGTGTGGAGATTTTTGATGACTGTTTCAATCTCCTTACTGGTTATGGGTCTGTTTAGGTTATCTATTTCTTCCTGGTTCAGTTGTGGTAGTTTATATGTTTCTAGGAATGTATCCTAGATCTGTATTTCTTCCAGATTGTCGAATTTGTTGGTGTAGAGTTGCTCATAGTATGTTCTTTTTTTTTTTAAGATTTTATTTATTTATTTGACAGAGATCACAAGTAGGCAGAGAGGCAGGCAGAGAGAGAGAGGAGGAAGCAGGCTCCCTGCTGAGCAGAGAGCCCGATGCGATGCGGGGCTTGATCCCAGGACCCTGGGATCATGACCTGAGCTGAAGGCAGAGGCTTTAACCCACTGTGCCACCCAGGCCCCAGCTCATAGTATGTTCTTATAATTGTCTGTATTTCTTTTGTGTTCGTTGTGATGTCTCCTCTTTCATTCATGATTTTATTTATTTGGGTCTTTTCTCTTTTCTTTTTGATAAGTCTGGCCAGGGGTTTATTAATCTAATTAATTCTTTCAAGAACCAGCTCCTAGTTTCGTTGATTTGTTCTATTGTTTTTTTAGTTTCTATTTCATTGATTTCTGCTCTGATCTTTATGATTTCTCTTCTCCTACTGGATTTAGGCTTTCTTTGTTGTTCTTTCTCCAGCTCCTTTAGGTATAGGGTTAGGTTGTGTATTTGAGACCTTTCTTGTTTCTTGAGAAAGGCTTGTACTGCTATATATTTTCTTCTCAGAACTGCCATTGCTGTGTCCCACAGATTTTGAACTATTGTGTTTTCATTATCATTTGTTTCCATGAATTTTTTCAATTCTTCTTTAATTTCCTGGTTGACCCATTCATTTTTTAGAAGGATGCTGTTTAGTCTCCATGGGTTTGGGTTCTTTCCAAATTTCCTCTTGTGATTGAATTCTAGCTTCAGAGCACTGTGGTCTGAAAATATACAGGGAATGAACCCAATCTTTTGATACCAGTTGAGACCTGATTTATGACCTAGGATGTGGTCTATTCTGGAGAATGTTCCAAGTGCACTAGAGAAGAATGTTTATTCTGTTATTTTGGGATGGAATGTTCTGAATATATCTGTGATGTCCATCTGGTCCAGGGTGTCATTTAAGGCCTTTATTTCCTTGTTGATCTTTTGCTTGGATGATCTGTCCACTTCTGTGAGGGGAGTGTTAAAGTCCCCTACTATTATTGTATTATTGTCGATGTGTTTCTTTGATTTTGTTCTTAATTGGTTTATATAGTTGGCTGCTCCCATGTTAGGGGCATAGATATTTAAAATTGTTAGCTCTTCTTGTTGGACAGACTCTTTTTTTTTTTAAATTTTTTATTTCTTTTCAGCGTAACAGTATTCATTGTTTTTGCACGGCACCCAGTGCTCCATGCAATCCATGCCCTCTCTAATACCCACCACCTGGTCCCACCAACCTCCCACCGCCCGCCGCTTCAAACCCCTCAGCTTGTTTCTCAGAGTCCATAGTCTCTCATGGTTCACCTCCCCTTCCAATTTCCCTCAACTCCCTTCTCCTCTTCATCTATAGCATGTCCTCCATGCTATTTGTTATGCTCCACAAATAAGTGAAACCATCGGATAATTGACTCTCTCTGCTTGACTTATTTCACTCAGTATAATCTCTTCCAGTCCCGTCCATGTTGCTACAAAAGTTGGGTATTCATCCTTTCTGATGGAGGCATAATACTCCATAGTGTATATGGACCACATCTTCCTTATCCATTCGTCTGTTGAAGGGCATCTTGGTTCTTTCCACAGTTTGGTGACCGTGGCCATTGCTGCTATAAACATTGGGGTACAGATGGCCCTTCTTTTCACTACATCTGCATCTTTGGGGTAAATACCCAGTAGTGCAATGGCAGGGTCATAGGGAAGTTCTATTTTTAATTTTTTGAGGAATCTCCACACTGTTCTCCAAAGTGGCTACACCAACTTGCATTCCCACCAACAGTGTAAGAGGGTTCCCCTTTCTCCACATCCTCTCCAACACATGTTGTTTCCTGTCTTGCTAATTTTGGCCATTCTAACTGGTGTAAGGTGGTATCTCAATGTGGCTTTAATTTGAATTGGAGACATATTTTGAAAGAAGTTGCTGTGGCTGATATCAAAGAGGTTACTGCCTATGTTCTTCTCTAGGATTCTGATGGATTCCTGTCTCACGTTGATGTCTTTTATCCATTTTGAATTTATCTTTTTGTACGGTATAAGAGAATGGTCGAGTTTCATTCTTCTACATATAGCTGGACAGACCCTTTGAGTATGATATAGTGTCCTTCCTCATCTCTTATTATAGTCTTTGGCTTAAAATCTAATTGATCTGATATAAGGATTGCCACCCCAGCTTTCTTTGATGTCCATTAGCATGGTAAATTGTTTTCCATCCCCTCAATTTAAATCTGGAGGTGTCTTCAGGTCTAAGATGAATTTCTTGTAGGCAGCATATTGATGGGTTTTGTTTTTTTATCTATTCTGATACCCTGTGTCTTTTGACTGGGGCATTTAGCCCATTTACATTCAGGGTAACTATTGAGAAATATGAATTTAATGTCATTGTATTGCCTATAAGGTGACTGTTACTGTATATTGTCTGTTCCTTTCTGATCTACTACTTTTAGGGTCTCTCTTTGCTTAGAGGACCCCTTTCAATATTTCCTGTAGAGCTGGTTTGGTGTTTGCAAATTTCAGTTTTTGTCCTGGAGGCTTTTGATCTCTCCGTCCATTTTCAATGATAGCCTAGCTGGATATAGTATTCTAGGCTGCATGTTTTTCTCATTTAGTGCTCTGAATATATCATGCCAGTTCTTTCTGGCCTGCCAGGTCTCTGTGGATAAGTCTGCTGCCAATCTAATGTTTTTACCCTTGTATGTTGCAGATTTCTTCCCCGGGCTGCTTTCAGGATTTTCTCTTTCTCGCTAAGCCTTGTAAATTTTACTATTAGGTGATGGGGTGTGGACCTATTTTTATTGATTTTGAGGGGCGTTCTTTGCATCTTCTAGATTTTTATGTTTGTTCCCTTTGCCATATTTGGGAAATTCTCTACAATAATTCTTTCCTATATACCTTCTGCTCCCCTCTTTCTTTCTTCTTCTTCTGGAATCCCAATTATTCTAATGTTGTGTCATCTTCTGGTGTCACTTATGTCTTGAATTCTATTCTTGTGGTCCAGTATTTGTTTGTCTCTCTTTTGCTCATCTTCTTTATTCTCTGTCATTTGGTCTTCTATGTCACTAATTCTTTCTTCTCCCTCATTTACCCTAGTAGTAAGAGCTTCCATTTTTGATTGCACCTCATTAATAGCTTTCTTGATTTCTACTTGGTTAGATATAGTTCTTTTATTTCTCCAGAAAGGGCTTTTATCTCTCCGGAAATAGTTTCTCTAATACCTTCCATGCCTTTGTTGGGCCGGGCTAGGACCCTGAGAATCGTCATTCTGAACTCTAGATCTGTCATATTACCAATGTCCATATTGATTAAGTCCCTAGCCTTCGGTACTGCCTTTTGTTCTTTTTTTGTGGTGAGATTTTCCACCTTGTTATTTTGTCCAGATAAGAATATATAAAGGAGCAAATAAAATGTTAAAAGGGTGGCAAAGACACAGGGAGTACCATGACCTTAGGTCCTTAGGTGAGAGATACAAGTGTGGGCAGCATGAGACTTTCCACTTAAGCCTTCCTTCATGAAGACAGAAGTGATTTCAATGTACTTGAGGAAGGCAAAGGAAAGTGCCCTGTATTAAGTCTCAGAGTACTTACTTTCAGGAAGCAGTTTCAGGGTGGGAGTGTTGTTCCCAAAGACAGATGCACTTTGCCATGTGCCATGCACATTTTCCATACCTATTCCATTCCTATTAGGAGGAATCCTGAGAAGAGGCATCTTTCCACTGACACATCCCAGGCAGCCGGGAGTGACAGCCAACCTCTGGGGTGCAATACACAGTAAGTAATATATGCTGAACTCTGTGGAATTGCTTCATGGACAATGGGTCTCTACAGGCACGTCTTCCATCAGGAAGCAAGACCTCGTTACCAAACTAAGCAGGGAATCTAGAGAGTGTGCCTTGTGCTTAAGGCCAAGAGGCAACGGTGTGGTGAGGGCCATTTCCCCAAAGCGGGATTCATCTGGAAGACAGAATCATGTCCCATACTGTGCGTGAGAGCTTGAGGAAGGTGTTTTGCACTTCACTGTGAGCGAGAAACAAGTCTGTTGAGAAAGCACGTTTCAACTCAAACAGCAATGTAGAGCAACCATACATCCACAAACATAGTCTGGCCAGAGGACAGAAGAGGACTCCAAAGTGTGTGCTTTCAATAGGGAAAACTGAAATAACCTCCTCTGGGAACCCGAAGTGTTTGCTGATGGTAAGTGCAATGAAGCCCTAGTTTCAGGAAGAGGGTCAGCAAATGGCTAGGAATGTAACTCTAAGAAACAACATGGAAGAGAATGGCCTCTCAGCGAACACTATCTCTCTGGCAGGTGGAAGCCTGATCAATTGTTGGAGTGAAGAGCTACAGGGAGTACCATGACCTTAAGTGGGAGATATAAGTGTGGGCAGCATGAGACTTTCCACTGGAGCCTTCTTTCATGAAGACAGAAGTGATTTCAAATGTACTCGAGGAAGGCAAAGGAAAGTGCCCTATATTAAGTCTCAGAGTACTTACTTTCAGGAAGCAGTTTCAGGGAGGGAGTATTGTTCCAGAAGATGGAAGCACTTTGCAATGTCTGAGTGACAGCACTGACAAGTTCCCTCTCCATGCCTATGAGGAAGAATCCTGAGAAGAGGCATCCTTCCACTGACACATCCCAGGCAGCCGGGAGTGTGAGCCAACCTCTGTGGTGCAATACATAGTAAGTAGTGCATGCTGAACTCTGTGGAACCGCTTCGTGGACAATGGATCTCTCCAGGCATGTCTTCCGTCAGGAAGCCAGACCTCACATCCAAACTAAGCACTGAAGCTAGAGAGTGTGCCTTGTACTTAAGGCCAAGAGGCAATGTTGTCATGAGGGCCAGTTCCCCAAAGCAGGCATTCGTCCAGAAGACAGAATCATGTCCCATACTGTGTGTGAGAGCTTCAGGAAGGTGTAATGCACTTCCCAGTGAGCTAGAAATAAGTCTGTTGAGTAAGCACCTTCCAAGTCAAGCAACACTGTAGAGCAACAATCCATCCACAAACATAGTCTGGCCAAAGAACAGAAGTGGACTCCAAAGTGTATGTTTACAATAGGGAAAGCTGAAACAATCTCCCCTAGGATCCCGAAGTGTTTGCAGATGGTAAGTGGAACGAAGCCCTGGTTTCAGGAAGAGGGTCAGCAAATGGCCAGGAATGTAACTCTAAGAAACAATATGGGGAGAATGGCCTCTCAGTGAACACTATCTCTCTGGCAGGTGGAAGCCTGATCAATCACTGGAGTGATGAGACACAGGGAGTACCATGCACTTAGGTGGTAGATATAAGTGTGGGCAGCATGAGACTTTCCACTGGAGCCTTCTTTCATGAAGACAGAAGTGATTTCAAATGTACTCGAGGAAGGCAAAGGAAAGTGCCCTATATTAAGTCTCAGAGTACTTACTTTCAGGAAGCAGTTTCAGGGAGGGAGTATTGTTCCAGAAGATGGAAGCACTTTGCAATGTCTGAGTGACAGCACCGACAAAGATCCCTCTCCATACTTATGAGGAGGAATCCTGAGAAGAGTCATCCATCCACTGACACATCTCAAGCAGACGGGAGTGTGAGCAACCTCTGGGGTGCAATACACAATAAGTAATATATGCTGAACTCTGTGGAACGGCTTCGTGTACAATAGGTCTCTCCAGGCACGTCTTCCATTAGGAAGACAGACCTCATTTCCAAACAAAGCATGGAAGCTAGAGAGCGTGCCTTGTGCTTAAGGCCAAGAGGCAACAGTGTCATGAATGCCATTTCCCTAAAGAGGGCATTCGTCTGGAAGACAGGGTCATATCCCATACTGTGTGTGAGAGCTTGAGGAAGGTGTTATGCACTTCACTGTGAGCGAAAAACACGTCTCTGAGAAACACCTTTTAACTCAAACAGCACTGTAGAGCAACCATCCATCCACAATCATGGTCTGGCCAGAGGACAGAAATGGACTGCAAAGAGTGTGGGAACGATAGGGAAAATTGAGGTAATGCCCTAGGAAGCCAAAGTGTGAAATGCCGTGAGGGCCAGTTCCCCAAAGCGGTCATTTGTCCTGAATACAGATTCATGACCCATACTGCGTGTGAGAGTTTGAGGAAGGGCCAGTGCATCTGGCTCTGGGATTGTGGTCAAGGGGTCTGCCAAAGTTGGGGTCGCGACAGGGGGCATGCAGGTTTCTCCCACCATGAGGGTACTGCACAGTGCCAAATGGCACAGTTTCCTCGTTGGTGGAAGACTGAGTTCTGGGTTGTGAATAAGGGGTTCCCAATCTGGAGGGCTAGTGGGCCAGGCCTATGGGGATGGAAGCCTCAATATCCACCCTAGGGTTAGGGTTAGGTCGTAGGGGTATGGCAGCCCGGTCTGCCGGCACTCTGGTGGCTGAGTTGAGGGCCTGTGTCTACAGGATCATCAGATTCCTGGTTCGAGGTCCTGCAGGGCCCCTAATGTGAGCTGGCCCGAGGGAGGCATCCAGGTTGTTTGTCCCACGCTACGGGTTGAGCATATTTTTAAATGGTATGCTTTCCTCCTGGCATCAGGCGAAATTATGTGGTGCACCACAGGGGCCCCTCATCTGGAGGGTTTCTGGACCATGCCTCTGATGACAGAGACTGAACACCCACTAGGCATTGGGTTAGGGTTAGGGTTAGAGTTATGTCTTAGGGATAAGTCATGTCAGATCTGCAGATAAGGGCTCACCCAAGGGCTGAGTTGATGGGGGTAGTCAGGAGGCTCATCAGGCCCTGGGTTTTTGGCCTAGAGGGGCAAAGATGGTGGGAATATCCCCAGGGGAACATGCAGCTTTCTACAGCTCTGAGGCTGTTAGATAGCACCCAATGAAACAGTTTCTGCCTGGTTGAGAGGCTGAGTCCTGCTGTCAGTCTGATGCTCCCATCCATGGGAAGAATTGGGTGTCAGACCTCTGGGGTCCAGAGCCTGAACACCCACGCTAGGGTTAGGGTTCTGTCCTGTGAGAATGGCAGGCCCGAAGGACCAGTGCGAAGGCAGGCTCCCCGGAGGGATGAGATAGAGGACTGTTCTGGAGGCCCGTCAGGCTCTGAATTGTGATCAGGGGATCCTCTGAAGGTGTGGGTGGCTTACGGGGCATGCAGGTTTCTCCCTCCATGAGGGTTCTGCGCAGGGTGAAATGGCACAGTTTCCTCGTGGGTGGCACCCAGAGTCTGGCATTGAGAATAAGGAGTCCCCAAACTGGAGGGCTACTGGGCTAGGCCATTGGGGACTGAAGTCTGAATACCCAATGTAGGGTTAGTGTTAGGCCGACAGGGCATGGCATGCCCGATCTGCCCACGCTGAGGTAGCCTCTCCCTATGGCTGAGTTGAGGGCGTGTGTCTGCAGGATCGTCGGACTCCTGATTCGTGGTCCTGGTGGGCACCTAACGTGGATGTGGCCCAAGGGATGTACACAGGTTTCCCCCACTCTGCGGGTTCAGCACATTTCTAAAGGGCATGGATTCCTCCTGGGATCAGGTGTAATGGTAGGGTGCAGCTCCAGGATCCCCCATCTGGAGAGTTTGGAAACCAGGCCTCTGAGGAATGAAGCCTGAACATCCAAGCTGGGCTAGGCTCAGTATTAGGGTTAGTGTTAGGCTTAGGGTTAGGATGATGTCTTCAGGACAAGGCATGTTGGATCTTCCAGCACTGATAAGGGCTCACCCAAGGGCTTAGTTGTAGGGCGGGAATCAGAGTCTCATCAGTCACCAGGCCAGACCCACAGTTGGGCAGAGTTCCTGTGGAGCTCTTCCCTCTGCCCTCAGGTCTGTAGAAGGGAGTAGAAGCCACAGGGGTGGGAAGATGGGGCCCAGACCCAGGAATGTGGACAGAGACATGATAAGGGGAAGGCCAGAACTCAGGCCAGACAGAACTGGCTGTGCTCGGGCCTGCCAAGGAAGGTGGTTTTCTCCTGAATCTTTCTCCCCCTGAAATCAACAGGCCAAGCCTCAGCATAGGTGAAAGGCCATATCGCCCATGCTTTGGACAGTTCTCAGGTCCAGGGCTGATGATCTTGAGCAGTGTTGGAGATTCTCTGCCTCTCTTTTCTCCTCTCTACAGTAGGGCTCTTTCCTCATGACTCCAAGGCACACGGCTCTTCACACAGGCTATGAAGAGACAGATATGCTATTGTTGTCCAGATAACAGAATGTGTTGAAGTCACCAGTACATTTAAGCCAGATGGTCCTTTGGATGCCTAAGACCTTTTGGTTTTAGGTTTTCAGCATAGAACCTTTTTCTGTGTGGACTCTCAAGTCCCTTGTCTTGCACAAGTTCCCAAAGAGATGGGAGGATGTAGTCTGAGCTCCAGACCCTGCTCTTCCTGGTGGTTCATGGCGTTGAAGCTGACTACATAGCCCCTGAAACTCACCCCCTTGTCTGCCTGGTGGAAAAGGAATAATTTCTGTCCCTGGATGAGGCTTGCACAATGCTGGCTCTCAGAGAAGGCACAGTGCAAAATTGTGTACGTTCCCTGCTCCTATCTTTCTGGGATAGAAGCTTCTCAAACATCACAACAATGTGATCCATCTACCAGATGGTCACATAGGCCAGGCAGGTCCTGGATCAGCAGTTCAATAGGTGAGTGCTCACTCCATACACAGCACAAGGGCGAGCCTTCCGTCTATTAGTTGTATGTCTTAGGAATGTTAAAGCACCTCTCTGAACTTCTCTTTCCTCTTCTGAAAAGTGGGGTTGCTAAGAAGATGAACCTCATAGGGAAACTGTAGGAAGTCATGGGAGAAAACATGGCATGTGCTTCTCTGGGGCCTGGTTCTGTAGAAAGGGCTGCTGGACATGCTGGGCATCTTCATGGTTAACACTTCTCTCTCCAGGGAAGATGCGTTCAGGCTCAACCCTCACAAGTCTGTGGCCCTTCTGGGTGTATGAAAAGGAAATAGAAAGCTGACAGGTTTTCTATTTGCAAAGGACTTCTGGCATTCCATCTAGTTGGTCCTGGTTGTGGTCCTTTAAGTGCCCAGATCAGGGGAGACTGGGAACAGGCAGAGTGGCCCAAGGGCCACTCAGGATTTGTAAAGTCTTCTTTGGGATGATTGCATTCAATCATGGGTCTTAAACACCTAGGAATGCAGGCAGTCTCTAGTCACCAAGAGCAGTGAATGGGTAAAGTAGAGACAATGTCTGGGTCTAAATTATGTCCAAGGGTCAGATAGGCACTCTCCACATCCAAAGAATGCAGGTCTAGAGTTCATCAGATGGGCCATCTCTGTGGCCTACTCGAGGGATAAATTGATCCACCTCTATTGGAACCATGAGGATGCACTCTACGATCAAGGAAGAACAGGATAGGTCTTTGGGTGCCAAAGGAGGGCCTGCTGCCGCCACAGAGCATGGTGGGATATGACAAGGGTTGTTGCTGGGGGTGGGGGGGATGTTCAGAACAATGGATCTCCCAGAACTCTTGATTTCCATGGGAGAGCTTAATGGGGCGGCTTCCTCTGAAGAAGCCAGAGTCCAAGAGAGCTGTGGATGGGCTGCCAAGCTCCCTGGGAAGCAGAGCTCACTGTGTGCTGAATTGGTGCCTTAAACACCCATCCCTTGGGTGGTTCATTCTTGCTCTGCCTGCCCCTTTGAATGTCCACCTCCGATGACCACCACAAGTGGGGCCAAGGAGAAATGGTGTGGTGACCAGACCACTTACCAATTGGCCTCCAATATATCCCTGTACTGGTCTGCATGGAGGATGCATGATTGTGGGGGAAAAAGACCTGCCTATGGGAAGTCATTCATCCATCCTGGTCAGCTGTCAGCAAGGACAGCTCCAGAGGGGATGCAAGTGGGCTGGGGTCATTCTGTGGGGCCCACACGGAAAGAATGGTTCTGTGGGTGTAACGTGAGGAAGAAAAAGCCAGGTCTCTGACTTTGCTCCACATATGACTCCCCCTAGCACTCTGTGTCCCATTGTGGGAACCTGGCATGAAAAGACACTGCAGGATATTGGGCAGTCCTAGCGCAGTGCCCATATCCAGGTCAAGGGGCCTATTTGCACCTCATGTGGCATGACTGGGACCTGAACACCCATGCCCCCATTCCGTTGAGGCAGCAGGAACTCTGCAGCTCAAGGATGCTGAGGTGGAGGGTAAGGGGCATTGCAAGCTGGGAAGGCCATCTGGGATGGGGCTCGTGGGCTGGGTATTCCTTGAAAGGTCATGGGATCTGTCCTGTTTAGGGAAAGGCACATGGAAAGTCAGTGATGTCGCTGAACCTTTCCCTTTCTCCTGCCCCAGTGTCAGCTCAGCGACTCATTCAAGCAGCTGAGCCAGACAAAGGGCATCCCATGGAGCAAGGGGAAATCCTGGCTCTGCATCTTCCCTCACCTTAAGGGTCATTGCCAGCCTCCCATTCCTCAGCTGTTCCAGAATTGGGACAGGGGCTCCCATGTCCTGTATGGGTGATGGGTCCTAAGCCCCAGGAGCGAGGCCATCAGCTTGCATGGAAGTTTTCACTCCAGCTGTCCCTGTTGCCACTGAGCCCACTGCAACACCAGAGGCTTCTAGCCAACACAAGAACGAGCTGAAAGAGAAGAAGCCTGACCTCCTAGATTCCCCTGCCAGGCTGGTGGCAGAGCAACTCACCTACATGGACGCAGTGAGTATCTGGGCCCTCAGGGTAGAAGGGCAAGGCCAGCTTTTCTACTGCTCTCAGCTGCCCTGTACCTCCCTTTCCCTGATGTGGACTCCTAGGATATGGGGCCAGATCTCAGCTGCATCCCTTATCAACCATGGAAACCCAACAGGGTTTTTATTTTTATTTTTAATTTTTTAAAAGATTTTATTGATTTATTTGACAGAGATTACAAGTAGGCAGAGAGACAGGGGGAAGCAGGCTCCCTGCCGAGCGGAGAGCCCGATGAAGGGCTCGATCCCAGGACCCTGGGATCATGACCTGAGCCCAAGGCAGAGGCTTTAACCCGCTGAGCCACCTAGGCGCCCCACAACAGGGTTTTTAAACCTGAGCTCTCACTGTCCAGCTGCAGACTGTGGAGACAGGCACTGAGAAGGACTGAGGCAGAGGTACCACGTAGATGCAATGAGTCAGAACCGAGAGATCATAAATGGGAAGGCTCTGGGTGAGCAGAAGCCGCATACTGGAAATGGTACCCTGCCCATTTTGGGCACCACCTGTGTGGTGATGGGAGCAGTGAGCATATGACTGGACACGTCCCCAAGCTCAGCCCTTCTTCAAAGGGAGACTTTTATTGCACTCAGCTCCAGTCCTGTTTGAAGGGTTTCTTAATCTGACGAGGGACATAGATTTCTTCCACGACAAAGGGTGATGATAGTGGTGTGGTGTTACCTGTCTCCGAGGAACTTCTCATCCCTCTATCATGGTGAGCCACTGTCTGGAGTCAGTCGCCAAGAAGGTTTGGGTGAATCAAGGACACTATGATCCACCTCCAAGAGGGACCAGTCTGTAATTGCCATGCTGAACTGAATTCAGGTAAGACAATTGTACCCTTGTGTGTTCCCAGTTCATAGTAACGTAGTTCTGCAGGTTTTTCTATGGGAGAGAGGGGAGGGCTGTTTCTGAAGGTGAGCTGGAGAGCTCTCAAACCTCCATGAGTGAGATGGAAACCCTGCCCCTAGTCATCCCACAAGTGAACAAAGGGTTGGATGTCATCCAGGTTCAAACCTCCAGCCACCAGTATTCATGCCACCTTTCTGGAAAATTTGTAGTTTGGCCCTTGTAAAGGATGGAGGGGGCACACCTGTAGTAACTTCTGTGGCAAGTACGGATGTTACCTGCTTGGGGTGAGCCACCTTGAAGAAAAAAAGTGTTTGCCTCCCTGTCAAGAGTGCTCCGAATTGACTAGAAGGGCATGGGGACTGCAACTGGTGAAAGCATGTTTGAAAATCTCTTTAGGGCTGAAAAAGGCAGAGTGTCCTGAGAATTGCCTCCTCATGAATAGGCTATCTCATTTCCTTGCTTGAGGGAAGACAGGAAATCATCCAGTATTTTCCACATTGAAAATCAAGAAAACACAGAACCTTGGATTGTATTTTCTTGTTGTTAAATCAGTGAGCCACCATACCGTACTTCATTAGCTTCCGAGGTAGTGCCCAATTATTCATCAGTTGCGTATCACCCCCAGTGCTCATCCCCTCGCATGCCCTCCTTTATGCTCCTGCCCGAATTGTCCCATACCCGCACCCACCTCCGCTCCAGCAACCCTCTGCTTGTTTCTTAGGTAAGAGTCTCTCATCCTTTTTCTCCCTCTCTGGTGGCTTCCCATTCAGTTTTCCCTCCCTTTCCCTGTTATTATCAAATGGCTTCATGCATAAGTGGAACTTAAGACCCTGGCAGGGGATCACAGTGGGCCTTCTTTCAGTGATGTTATTTTGTATCTTTCCATGTTTGACTGCATTTCCCTTTTCCTGAGAAATGACCCATTCCAGTGATGTGTCCATTGTGTCTGGAGGGACTGGGGTTCTTCACTCTTGCTCAGTGAGTTGGGATCCTGAAGCGGGTGTCAGGAGAACCTCCTCTGTATGACTGTTCCATTGGTGTCATTGCGGGGCCTCCATTTCCTTCTTTGTGTTATCCTACACCCCCTTTTTTCTTAAGAGTCTGTTTTCTCTGGATAGAGGTATTCCTACCCTTGCTTCCTTTGGTATCCATTTGCATGACAGATGCTTCCCCTCTGCTCAGTTTACATCTGTGTTTCAGTATACTGGGTCAGGAGAGATCCCTATTTCAGACAAGTGAGTGGAACATGGGTGTGTCACGTGGTCGATGTTGGAGACCAGGGACTTCAGAACCACCTGGACCTAACAGTCCCCTTGGCCAGCAAGGAGAGTGTGGGAATCTCTGGTCAACATATGAACGTTTATCCTGGTAAAACGGAACCAATCTCTGCTCCATCAGGCCCCAGGCAGGGAGCAGTGTCTACCATGGACCTGACCAAGAGGCTGGGGCCTGGAGGGCTCTGCTGCCTTATCAATAACTTTGTAAGAAAATGCAGGAAGGCTGGACATCCTAGCTCCTATGTCAGCATAGATGTGAATAGAGCCAGGCCCAGCCGTGGCCCCAAATGTACACCTCCCGGTTTCTTATTTTCCCCAGCAGATCCATAAAGAGCAGGGAAACAGAATCCAGAGATCATAGACAATGATCCCAGGAGGATTCCATTCTTCGTAAAGCATGAAACTGGAGAGCTTAAAGGGAAAATGTGTCCAGAACGTCCTGCCTGCCCTTCTTCCATTGACAAAATATCTTCCTCAGGTTTTGTGTCTTCCACAATCGGGACTGGATCTCTTTACATGTTTTTCCCCACTTAGCGCTGATGCAATTCCAGAGACTGAACTTGACAACTGTCAGTTCCAAATACTGGGTCCAAACCAACACAAACACAAGCACAAACACCATATCCCAAAGGAAAGAAGACATCGT
>NW_019154131.1:89400-104433 GCF_002288905.1 Enhydra lutris kenyoni | reverse complement strand
CTGAGGAAAGGGGATTTGGAGGTGCCACCTGTAGCTAGAGAGGAGGGATGGCCCTTCTTCTACCTGCAACTTTGAAAAGCTGATGACTCTTTAAGATTTTTGGATTAAGGAAGCAATAAGAGATTCTCTACATGTTACACAGTACTGTAGGAAGTAAAAGAACCAAAGCACACTCATGGGCTAGAAGAAGAGAAAAATATAAACCATTTAAATATATTAAATATTGCCGCCCCCACAATAAGTCATTAGTTGAGAGGAAGTGGCGTTGTGCAGATGTGGCCCATGCAGCACAAGTACCCCAGCTGCCGAGGGGGAATCCTTGCTCGGGTACTGGCAATGGGTTCAGCCCTGTTGTTGGCTGTGGACAGCTGTCCTGGTGCTTGTGTTCTGCTGGCAGGACAGGATGTAGCTAGGGACAGAGAGACAACTGTGTGTTGAGGAGCAGCTTGCATTCAGGAGTCCCTCCCCGGGTTCTCCCACAGCTGGAGTCTGGCTCGCCAGCAAGGAGGCCTGAGGCTGCCCAGGGAGCCCTTGAAGAAGGATCCCAGGAGGGGCTAGCAGAATGAGTCCACCCTGATCCTCACCCAGGTCCTGAATGGGCCTCACCTCTCATCCTCGCTGAGCTGCTCCACAGACAGAACCAGGCCGTGAATGGATGCTGGGGCTCTAGGCAGTAATTCTCTGCTGCCGCCTGGAGCAGCATGATATCCGAGAGGACTCGGTATTCCTGGGACGGGAGAGAGGTACAGGATGCACACCGAGCCTGGGTGGGGAAGCTACAGGGCCAGGTGAGGGCTGAGCAGTGGGACAGGGGACTGTTCCTGGGTCTTGGCACACATGGCCACCCTGCTGAATGCAACTTCATCTGGTCCCAAACTGTTCTCAGAGGCAAATAGAATTAGCCCCTCCTCCAGTATGTTCTACTTGACGCCATTTCTAGATCCCTACTGACTCACTAGATGGGCCTTGCACTTCTTTCTTAGCATCTTATCCCAGGAAATGTGAGATGGATGGGAAGGGATGAAGCAATGGAATACTCTTCCCAAGGGCATCTCTGACAGGGGCTGCCTCCTCTTCCCTACAGGAAGTGCCACTTATTCTCACCTTATTCTTTTTGGAGTGGTTGATCTCATTCCCTTGTAAAGAAGACAACCATTTTTCCTTAGAAATAGCCCCTGGTCAGGACTAGCATCTTACACAGCCCCCTCCTTAGGCTACTTGCAGGCCAGGACACAGGAGGGGGCTGCTGAGACACAAACAATGAGACTGGGGTCTAGAGCAAGTCCTTGGGTCCAGAGAATGGAAGATTTGTGATCCTTAGTAGGGCTCCAGGTCTGCACCCTGCAGCACAACATTCTGGGATGACAGAAGGGAGCTGCAGTAGACTCAGGCAGGCAGGGGTTTACGGGTTCCTGACCTGTTGCTGATGTGCAGGATCCTAACTTCACTCTTCACCACAGGCAATCTCTGAGGGATTTCCTCCTGCCATCAGTCTGATGCTCCCATCCAAGGGAGGAACTGGATGTCAGGCCTCTGGGATCCAGAACCTCAACACGCAACCTAGGGTTAGGGTTTGGTCCTGTGAAAATGGCAGGCCTGATGTGCCATTGCGGAGTCAGGCTCTCTGGAGGGCTGAGTTGAGGGCATTGCTCTGGAGGACCGCCAGGCTCCCAGATTGTGGTGTGGGGGTCCTCGGAAGGCGTGGGTGGCTTTAGGGGGCATGGAGGTTTCTCCCGTGAGGAGGGTTCTGCCCAGGGCCAAATGGCAGAGTTTCCACGTGGGTGGCACCCAGAGTCCTGTGTTGTGAATACAGGGTCCCCAGTCTGGAGGGCTAGGGTTCCAGGCCTCTGGGGACGGAAGCCTGAACACCCAACCTAGAGTTAGATTTATGTCATAGGGGCATGGCAGCCCCGATTTGCTGGCGCTGTGGTGACCCATCCCAAGGCCTGAGTGGAGAGCACGTGTCTGCAGGACCGTGAGACTCCAGGTTCCTGGTCCTTGGGGGTGCCTGAAGTGGGGGTGCCCTCAGGGAGGCATGCAGGTTTCCCCCGCTCTGCGGGTTCAGCACATTTCCTAAGGGCAAGGTTTCCTCCTGGGATCATGAGACATTATGGGGTGCAACTTATGGGTCCCCCATCTGGGTTGATCAGCCATCGGAGGATGGAAGCCTGAACATTCAACCTGGGCTAGGCTCAGTGTTAGGGTTAGTTTTAGGCTTAGGGTTAGGTTGATGTCTTCAGGACAAGGCATGTCGGATCTGCCAGCACAGAAAAGGGCTCACCCAAGGGCTGAGTGGAGGGCGGGAGTCAGGAGGGTAATCAAAGCCTGCGCTTTTGGCCTGGAGGGGCAAAGATGGCGGGAACACCCCCAGGGGAACATGCTGCTTTCTACCGCTCTGAGGCTATGAGCTAGCAGCCATTGAAACGGTTTCCTCCTGGCTGAGATGCTTAGTCCTGTCGTCAGTCTGATGCTCCCATCCATGGGAGCAATTGGGTGTCAGGCCTCTGGAGTCCAGAACTTGAATACGCACCGTAGTGTTAGGGTTTGGTCCTGGGAGAATGCAGACACGAAGGGCCAGTGCGAAGGCAGGCTCCCTGGAGGGCTGAGTTAGAGCATTTTTCAGGAAGACCGTCAAGCTGTGTGATTGTGGTCAGGGGGTCCTCGGAAGGTGTTGGGTGGCTTGATGGTTCTTGCCTGTTTCTCCCGTCCTGAGCATCCTGCACAGGGCCAAATGGCACAAGTGCCTCCTGGGTGACACCCAGGGTCCTGCATTGTGAATAAGGACTCCCCAAACTGGAGGGCTACCAGACCAGGCCACTGGGGACAGAAGCCTGAATAACCACCCTAGATTAGGGTTAGGCTGACGGGCCATGGCAGGCCCAATCTGCCCGCACTGTGGTGGCCTCTCCCTATGGCTGAGTTGAGGGCTTGTGTCTGCAGGATCGTCAGACTCCTGGTTTGTGGTCCTGGTGGGCACCTAACGAGGATGTGGCCCAAGGGATGCATGCAGGTTTCTCTCAATCTGCGGGTTTGGCTCATGTCTAAAGGGCGTGGTTTCTTCCTGGGATCAGGTGCAAAGGTGGGGTGCAGCTCAGGGCTCTCCCATCTGGAGAGTTCAGGAACCAGGCCTCAGAGGCCAGAAGCCTGAGCACCCAATGTGGGCTGTGGGTTAGGTTTAAGGTTAGGGTTAGGGTTAGGGTTCGGGTTCTGTCTTAGGGACAAGGCATGTGGGATCTGGCAAGACAGATATGGGCTCACCCAAGGGCTGAGTTGAGGGCGGGACTCAGGAGGATCCTCAGACCCTGGGGTTTTGGCCTGGAGAGGCATAGATGGAGGGAATGTCCTCAGGGGAGCCTGCTGGTTTCTTCCGCACTGAGGGTATTAAATAGCACCGAATGAAATGGTTTCCTCCTGGCTGAGAGCCTCAGTCCTGCCATCAGTCTGATGCTCCCATCCAAGGGAGGAACTGGGTGTCAGGCCTCTGGGATCCAGAACCTGAACACCCAGCCTAGGGTTAGGGTTTTGTCCTGTGAGAATGGCAGCCTGATGTGCCATGTGGAGTCAGGCTCTCCGGAGGGCGGAGTTGAGGGCATTGCTCTGGCGGCCCATTCACACAGAGTGCATGCAGCTTTGCCTTCAGGAAGCTCTGGTGCTTCACTGGTCTTGGGCACCTGTCTAGGTGCAGACTCCCTTCTCTCAGCACTGAGCTGGGCAAGAGACCCCTGTTACATGGGTGGCTGTGAGGCTATCGGAGGAGAGGTTTCCTAAGAACGCAGAGCTCAGAGCTCACTCAGTACAAGGACACTCTGCTCCCAGTTCTCTGGACTCTGGTCCCTCTTCCACAATCCTCAGGCTCACCCACTTCCCGGTAGTCCTCCATTGCAGTTTCCAACATCACCAGGTCAGTGAGGAAAGTGCCAAGGTATGGGATGATACCCTGTGTCATGAGGGGTAGATTTGGGATGAGTCCATGCTCTCTGGTGCCCACAGGGGCCCACAGGGGCCCTCCCCTGAAAAGGCTTCAGCATCCTGGCCACCCCAGCTTCTCCCATGCAATGGACACTTAGTTGCTTCCCCTCAATTCCCTTTCCTTCACCTTCTCAGAATATTAGGCTCCTCCTAATCCCCTCCAGGGCCCGTTTTTTGAACTTTGAAAATCACAGGGTATGGAGCCCTGGGTCCCTCCCAGCCACAAATCAATTCTGTACCCAGCCTGCTCGGCCTCCTCCTGGTCATTTGGAAAGAAGACATTGAGAAAATCTGGCAACGGGAGATGGAGCTGGAGTCGCATGTCCTTCCTGTCCTGATTTGGAGGCGCCCAGCATTCATGGAGGAGCTCTTCTCCTCTGACCTTGGAGGCCCTGTCCCTCAGGCACACTCACCTTCTTCAGCAGCCTCTTCCACACTCTCTGCAGGTGCCTCACCAGGGTGGCAAATTTATTCTAGGGCTTCTCCTGGAGGGCCAAGGAAAAGATCTTGAGAGCAGAATAGCCTCAATCCCCTTGCACCCACCATCTTTGACTTCAGACCCAAACATCTGACCTGCATCTGCTGACACCAATGCTACATTACCCTGAAGCATGCCATGAGTCCTTCTAGAACAATTTGAGCTCCTCCATTCAGTCCACGTGTGACCTTGAACTTGGAGCATCCCCAGCCTTAGCCTATTTTCTCATGGGCAAAATGGAGAACACCACCTACCTCCCATGGTCTCCTGAGGACTCAGGATCCTATTATGGTTATCATTATTGTGGCCCACAACCAATTTCCACTCCATCTATGAGCAGAGGCCTGTCCTCTGGGCTGTCCAGGTTCATATCGGCCCCCATATGGACCATCTCGATGGACACAGAGAGACCTGAAATCTAGCCTAGGGAGTCTGCATGGGCAGCACCAGCTTGTCCCAGCCCCAATGATAATCTTCAGCCTGGGCTGCCAGCACATTCATGCCAAAGGCTTTTGCACCCTGCGGAATGCTTCAGGCTATTCCCTACTTCATCCACACATGATCATGCCTCCTCACACCCCTCCTGTCCTTATAGCCTGCAACTTCCATGCTACCTTGTGAGGAGTTTTCTGCCCTGGAGGTTGTCTTCTCTGCAGTGCTTTGTAAAATTGTGAAAGATCTTCCTGAATAGAGTGAAAGAAGGTAGGTTCAGGGTAGACATAATGTGGCAGGGTAGAGTGCAAGTCCCTTTTCTTGGAGAACCCCCACATGTCCACCAGGCTGGCTGAGGGTTTTCCCTGGGCTCCTCTGTGCACTGAGGGAGTTCTTCTGGGCGTCCTCCTGGGCGTCCCTTCCCAGCTTAATTGAACAGCTCAGTTTGGGTGCGGTTTTGGTTGAACCATGGGCAGAGAGTTCAGTGGCTGCCAAGTCACCACGTGGAAATATGGAATTCAGCTCAGGCCAGGGTAGGGCATAGAGGAAATTGGATTT
This sequence comes from Enhydra lutris kenyoni, assembly GCF_002288905.1. NCBI lineage: Eukaryota > Metazoa > Chordata > Mammalia > Carnivora > Mustelidae > Enhydra > Enhydra lutris. The sequence continues at coordinate 98,996 of NW_019154131.1, read as the reverse complement.
CTCAAGCAGGAGGCATGGTGGCCTGTTCCCCAGGAAGGATGGGAGAAGCAGCCCCAGGCCCAGGTCCTTTGGTCAGGGTTTGCTGCCTCCCAGGAGGTCCAGGCTGACTGAGGGAGAATAGGACAGGCCTGTGGGAGATCCCGCCTCCATTCTGGTCCCTCCCTGGAGACAAGTCTACTCACCTGGAAACGTTGTCCCATGTCCTATTCAGACAGTGAATGGAGACACTCTGCAGAGCCACGAGGATGGCATTCAGGGAGGAGTAGTTCCCCAGGATCTGACAGGCCTGGAGGAGGGAAGAGAAGGAGCTGTCAGTGGGAGAGCTGGAGCCCTAGATGCTCGAGAGCTTCAGTGCCCCCCTCAGTTTACAGCTCCCCCACGGATGAAGCTGATGTCCAGGGAGCTGCAGAAGGGCACAGGTCAGCCTTAAAGAGGAACACTGCTGGCGAGAAGGAGGACTTTCCCTCACTGCAAAGGAGGATTTACGTAGGAACGGAGCCTCCCAATGTTGGGCCATGCCCCCAGGAGGAAGAGCCTAAGGACCACAGGTCTTAGAGCAGGGCCTTCAGCCCTGAGAAGGGAGCAAGACAGAAGAGCAGTTCCCGAGGCCAGGAGAGCCTCAGGGAGCTGGGCCTCCTGTAGCATACCTTGGCCACCCGGATCCAGTGGTCCACCACCACGGCCCTGTCCCGGGCTGTCATGCTTGGGTTGCCAAGGCACGTGGTGATGATGCAGCTGGCCACGGCATTGAACTGGGCGATGGTGGCCCGGACTGTGGGTGCCAGGTGCTCGTTGCCAGGCCTGTTCCTCCGGGACCAGACGGAGCCCAGGCACTGATGGGGCACCACCTTCTTGAACAGCTCCTAGGGGCCAGGGGGAGGTTTGTTGAGCCACACACATGTTCGAACATGCAAGACTCATGTCCTCAGGAGGGGTCCCAGGTCAGAGCTGGAGCTCAGGAGGCTGCGAATGTGGCCTGAGCCTGCTTAGAGAGCCTGGATTTCCTGCCACTCTTCTTCTCCGAGGGAAGCCAGTGCAGGATGCCCCAGGAGACAGGAGAGGCAAGGGAAGGGAGGAAGGCATGTGCACCCTGATCATTCCATGTCCAGGGGGCCACTCCAGGTGGTGCTCCCAAGGGGGCATCTCCTCCTCCAAATGCTCATCCCTGCGGTCCCTGTCTCCTTTCAGGTGCCCGTTCTCACCTGGTGGCTGAAAGCATGGCTTTCCGTGTCTGGCCTGTCCTTCCGGACACATCAGATGCCTAATCCAGGTTGAGGGTGCTCAGGCTCCCAGGCAGATCGGTGGGCGACCCATGGATATGACTGCACACAGGGAGCTGCCCTCCTCCCCCCGAGGGACCAGAGCCTTCCCATTTATGGTCTCTCGGTTCTGACTCATTGCATGTACGTGGTACCTCTGCCTCAGTCCTTCTCAGTGCCTGTCTCCACAGTCTGCAGCTGGACAGTGAAAGCTCAGGTCTAAAAACCCTGATGGGTTTCCACGGTTGGTTAGGGCTGCAGCTGAGATCTGGCCCTATATCCTAGGAGTCCACATCAGGAAAAAGCAGGTATAGGGCAGCTGAGAGCAGAAGAAAACCGGCCCTGCCCTCCTACCCTGAAGGCCCAGATGCTCACTGTATACATGTAGGTCAGTTGCTCTGCCACCAGTTTGGGATGGAAGTCCAGGAGGTCAGGCTTCTTCTCTTTCAGCTCATTCTTGTGTTGGCTAGAAACCTCTGGTGTTGCAGTGAGCTCAGTGGCTGGGATAGCTGGAGTGAAAACTTCCATGCAGACTGATGGCCTAGCTGCTGGGGTTAGGACCCGTCACCCATACAGGACATGGGAGCCCCTGTCCCAGTACTGAAACAGCTGAGGAATGGGAGGCTGACAATGACCCTGAAGGTGAGGGAAGATGCAGAGCCAGGATTTCCTCTTGTTCCATGGGATGCCCTTTGGCTGGCTCAGCTGCTTGAATGAGTCACAGAGCTGACACTGGGGTAGGAGAAAGGGAAAGATTCAGCAATATCACTGACATTCCATGTGCCTTTCCCTAAACAGGACAGATCCCATGGCCTTTCAAGGAATACCCAGCCCGTGAACCCCATCCCAGATGGCCTTCTCTGCTTGCAATGCCCCTTACCTTCCACCTCAGCCTCCTTGAGATGCAGAAGTTCCTGCTGCCTCAACAGAATGGGGCATGGGTGTTCAGGTCCCAGTCATGCCACTTGAGGTGGACATAGGCCCCTTGTCCTGGACATGGGCACTGTGCCAGTACTACCCAATACCCTGCAGTGTCTTCTCAGGCCAGGTTCCCACAATGGGACACGGAGTGCTAGGGAGAGTCATATGTGGAGCAGAGTCAGAGACCTGGCTTTTCCTTAACCTCGCTATACCCACAGAACCATTATTTCTGTGTGGGCCCCACAGAATGACCCCAGCCCACTTCCAAACCTTCTGGAGCTGTCCTTGCTGACAGCTGACAAGGATGGATGAATGATATCCCATAGGCAAGTCTTTTTCCCCCTCAGTCATGCATCCTCCATGCAGACCAGAATCAGGGGTATATTGGAGGCCAATTGGTAAGTGGTCTGGTCCCCACACCGTTTCTCCTTGGCCCCACTTGTGGTCATTGGAGGTGGACATTCAAAGGGGCAGGCAGAGAAAGAATGAACCACCCAAGGGATGGGTGTTTAAGGCACCAATTCAGCCCACAGTGGGCTCTGCTTCCCAGGGAGCTTGGCAGCCCATCCACAGATCTCTTGGACTCCTTGGCTTCTTCACAGGAAGCCATCCCATTAAGCTCTCCCATGGAAATCAAGACTTCTGGGAGATCCATGGTTCTGAACGTCCCTCCCCAGCAACAACCCTTGTCATATCCCACCCTGCTCTGTGGAGGCAGCAGGCCCTCCTTCAGGATACAAAGACCTATTGTGTTCTTCCTTGATCTTAGAGTGCATCCTCATGGTTCCAATAGAGGTGGATCCATTTATCCCTAGAGTAGGTCACAGAGATGCTCCAGCTGATGAACGCTAGACATGCGTGTGTAGGATGTGGAGAGTGCCTATCTGACCCTCGGACATAATTTAGATCCAGACATTGTCTCTACTTTACCCATTCATGGCTCTTGGTGACTGGAGACTGCCTGCATTCCTAGGTGTTTAAGACCCATGATTGAATGAAATCATCCCAAACATGACTTTGCAAATCCTGAGTGGCCCTTGGGCCTCTCTGCCTGTTCCCAGTCTCCTCTGAACTGGGCACTTAAAGGACCACAACCAGGACCAACTAGATGGAATCCCAGAAGTCCTTTGCAAATAGAAAACCTGCCAGCTTTCCATTTCCTTTTCATACACGCAGAAGGGCCACAGACTTGTGAGGGTTCAGCCTGAACGCATCTTCCCTGGAGAGAGAAGTGTTAAGAGGGAAGATGCCCAGCATGTCGAGCAGCCATTTTACAGAGCCGGGCCCCAGAGAAGCACATGACATGTTTTCTCCCATGACTTCCCACAGTCGCCCTATGAGGTTCATCTTCTTAGCACCCCCACTTTTCAGAAGAGGAAAGAGAAGTTCAGAGAGGTGCTTTAACATTCCTAAGACATACAACTAGTAGACGGAAGGCTCACCCTTGTGCTGTGTATGGAGTGAGCACTCACCTATTGAACTGCTGATCCTGGACCTACTCGGCCTATGTGACCATCTGGTAGATGGATCACATTGTTGCAATGTTTGAGAAGCTTCTATCCCAGAAGGATAGGAGCAGGGAACGTACGCAATTTTGCACTGTGCCTTCTCTGAGCGCCAGCATTGTGGAGGCCTCATCCAGGGACAGGAATTATTTCTTTTCCACCAGGCAGACAAGGGGGTGGGTTTCAGGGGCTACGTAGTCAGCTTCAATGCTGTGAACCACCAGGAAGAGTAGAGTCTGGAGCTCAGACTGCATCCTCCCATCTCTTTGGGAACTTGTGCTAGACAAGGGACTTGAGAGTCCACCCAGAAAAAGGTTTTATGCTGAAAACCTAAAATCAAAAGGTCTTAGGCTTCCAAAGGACCATCTAGGCTTAAATGTACTGGTGACTTCAACACGTTCTATTAGATGGACAACGATAGCATATCTGTCTCTTCATAGCCTGTGTGAAAAGCCATGTGCCTGGGAGTCATGAGGAAAGAGCCCTACTGTAGAGAGGAGAGAAGAGAGGCTGAGAATCTCCAAGGCTGCTCAAGATCAGCAGCCCTGGACCTGAGAACTGTATAAAGCCTGGGGGGCATAGCCTTTCACCTATGCTGATGAGGCTTGGCCTGTTGATTTCAGGGGGAGAAAGATTCAGGGGAAAACCACCTTCCTTGGCAGTCCCCAGTGCAGCCAGTTGTGTCTAGCCTTAGTTTTGGCCTTCCCCTTATCATCTTTTGGGCCACACTCCTTGGTCTGGGCCCCATTTTCCCACCCCTGTGGCTTCTACTCCCTTCTACAGACCCCAGGGCAGAGGGAAGAGCTCCCACAGGAACTCTCCCCAGTGGTAGGTCTGGGACAGACCTCCCCCAGCCTGGGAATGGCTTCATGGAAACTTCTCCTTTTGCTGAGGAGGATGGAGCCTTCAAGGAACCCCAGTCTGAGTACCCTAAACCCCAGGCTCCAGTGATGTCAGGGCTCCCAGGGATCACTGAAGGCCTTGAGCAAGTCCTGGGCCCCTCACTGGGCTTGACTCTAGCTCTTCTCACTGGTCTGTGGCCCCAGTTCCTTTTGGTCACAATTGTCAAACATGCCCATGGCATCCTCCCACAGACCACAAGCTGCAAGGCAGTGGTAACAGACAGCCCAGCCAGTGGCTCTTCTGCTAGGGTGCCTGCAATGCCAAAACTCTCAGGCCTCAGGCCTCACTGTAGCCCAGTGACCACAGACTGGGAATTGCTCAGAGATATATATGACACCCAGATGGCAGATCTCAACAGGGTCAGACCTGGCCCTTAGCTTCATGCTGCACCACAATCCTGCTTCTGGTCCCTCCCCAACACCTGCACCTGGCTCGATGTCCCAACCTTGGTAGCCTGCATTTGCCTGGCAGCTCCCCACCATATAAGGTCCAGCCAGTATGCATTGCGAGCCTCTTTCCATGGAGTTGGGTGATCTTGGGCTCCTCCATCCTCACCTCTCCCACCCCCCACCTGCACTTGCCCTTCCTGAGAAGGGAAGGAAGTTAGAGACCTGGACCTCTGGGTGACTTCCTCATGCTGAACCTGGGTCCCCAACTCACACGTGCTTCCCCCAGGCTTCATATGGACAAGGCTGGTGAGCAGGGGAGCCTCACTGCCTACCCATCTGCTATGCCTCGACCTCACTGAGTCCTCACAGTGGAAATGTTGATTCACATTAAGGTCTTTTGGGGGCTGGGGTGTCTTCCTCTTGGCATGAAGCTGATAATTAGGAAGAAAAGTGGTCATAAGTAAGGCTGAAGAAGGACACATTCATTTATTCAGCAGATAGTATCCAGATCCTACTATGCGCTAGGCCTGAACCCTGATGCTGGCAATAAGTTTTATTTTTCTGTATACAATAAACCTCCTACAGCCCTAGTCCTCTGGTCAGAAACCTCTCACAATGTTCTCTTCCATCTCTCCAGCCTGCCTATGCCATGCCCATTATCCAGGTGTCTGAAGGAAGGTGTGTGGATGCCTCCAAGTCCAGGCAGCCCTCTTCATCCAAAGGCTCTTCCTTGTCTAAACCCCAGAATTTCCCAGCCTGGCAGCCCCTCAGCCCCACCCACCTCGGGGGGGCATGGGAAAACCGTAGGCTGGGGAGCCAGAGTGCAATAGGTGAGGCCCCGCTCGTTCCTGACCAGCTGGCAGCCTTGCCAAGGTTATGTGGCATCTTAGGGCACCACACACTCCAGGGGCATGGCCCTTCCTGCAGAACGAATAAGCATTTCCATCCCGGAGAGACCTCGGAGCCTCCATCTCCACCCATCACTGCAGGTGGATGCTGGCAACAGTGTGGTGTTCTCCAGAGCAGTGTCTGGCTTTACGGCCTGGCTACAGATCCCAGAAAGCTGGGGCAAGCCACTGTCCACTCCTGGGGCCTGGAAGGCAGGATGGAGTGTGCAGTGGGGAGCCTCCACCTCCCAGGCCTATGGAGGGCGGCTGTTGGGGTAGCTGGAGGAGCCAAGGGTGGGGGCCAGACTGCCTGGCTCTTCAGTAGTCATGGCTTCTGCCATGTGGCCTTCTGCAAGCCACTCACCCTCTCGAGCCTCAGTCTCCTCCTCTGTACAACCCGCAAAGAGAGGCCGACCACCAGGCTGAGCAGGAACAATGGGACTACATGAATAGCGTGGTGGGTAGGTGCTTACTCCCTCTGTAGTGGCCACCCAAGCCACCTGGTCAGACCACCCCAGAATCTCTGGTTAGTTTGTCTGAACGGCAGTGTCCAGGTGGGTATTGCTGGGGTGGGCACACTCATTTGGGAAGAGATGGAAGTAGGGAGGTGAGAGGGTTGAGTTTGTGAGGGCCCTTGAATGTCTCTTGGGTAAGGTTCATCCTGGAGGTAGCTGGGAGCGGCGAGGAGCGGGGGTGAACAGGGGCACCGCCTGTGTCCAACACCAGCAGTGGTCTCCAAGGTTGCATAGGGATTCTAGAATCAGCTGAACCTTGCTGAGCTTCACTCCCTGGGGCCAGGTGGATGTGGGGAGAGACAGAGGGGCCTTCCCAACCCCCTCAGATCTGGGGCCTCCCACCAAGAGTGTCAGTACACCGCCCCCATCATCACTCAGGTGTCTTGGGCATCTTTCCTCACTCTACATGGTCTGCCTGCAGAAGCCCCGGGAGGGGCTGAAGGAGGTCGTTTTTGCTTCTTCTATGTTTTCAGCTCAGACATCCACTTGGGGTCCTGTCAGAGAGCTGAGGCAGACTGGATGGCCTCTGCATCCCCCAGATTATGGACCTGAGTCCATGTGCCCTCTGAATGATGCTGCGGATAACCCCTCCTACATGCACACGCCCACCTGCTCTTCCCAGATCCCACTCCATTCCCCCTCTCTCCAGGGGCTGCATCACCCCAAGTCCTCCCATGAGCCCAAGGATGTGGCGCTTGATCCATTGGCATCTCCATTTTACAGGTGAACAAACTAAGGCTTGGGGGGTGTGGTGAGTCTTGTGTGCAGGGCCTTCTTCTCCCTGCAACCCCACCACAAGGGACAGGAGGTGAATCCACCATACTGTACAGTGGCCCGGAACATCTCTGGACCTGGAGGGCCTGGATTCAAATCATGTCTCTGTCCTTAGCTGCTGTGGGACCTTTTGCTGGAAGGTCCCTCTGTCGGAGCCTCAGTCTCCTCTCTGCAATAGGTGCCAGGATGAAGGACTTGAACACATCCATGGTGCACGCCTCAGTGTGGGTCCCGGGCTGCCTGCTAGGGACCTAAGGACTGTACAGAAACCCCACAAGGCAAAAGGGTATCTGGGAGGGTGGCCCAGGATCATAATTGGGAGCATAAATGGGGTGGGGATGGTGTGGGTCTAGCAGCCCCTGGAGTAATGTTGGGAGTGACTGGCTGGAGGGACCAGGGATTCGAGCAAGAAGGGAGTCTGGGAGTTCTAGTTAGAGGGCAGGGCATGGGCCAAGGCTCATTTGTGAGGAAAACCTCAGGTAGTTCTGTGAACCTGCAGAGACCTCAGGCCCAGTGACAGAGCCTCACGTGGCCAGGAGGGGTGCCCCGCAGAGGATCATCATGTGTGGGAAGGAGCTGGCTGCCCCGCTCCCCTCCACTCTCTGCACCCTCCTTGTGCATCTCCCATGTGGGATCTGACTCACAGCTTCTAAGCCAGGCTTGCTTTCTGAGGGTGACATCAGGAGCCCAACACGATGACGCCTTTAAAAATAAGGCTATTTGGAAATTTCCACTGGGGTGTACAGTGGAGCCCCGCCCCCAGGAACTCTGTTTCCTTCACAACTAGAGCCTTCCAGGCCTCTGGCCCCTTTGAAGATTTAGGAAGCCAGAGGCCACAGAGGATCCCCCTAGTTTTCCCCCTGCCCCAGCAAGGCCATGCATTCCCTAATTTCGAGGGTCTGTTGGTTTCATTGTAACTCATTTTTCCCCAGCCAGTTACTTGGGATGCTCTGGGAATGAGTGCTTTGATTCTGGGCCAGATCCACCTGGGTTCAAGTGTTCCCTGTGAAATGGGGCAATGGTAGAGCGTCACAGGGTCACTAGGGTTGCTAGAGATGCTGTGGCAGAGGGTGGGCCACACAGACCACAGTCCCAGGGCTCTGTTGTGCTGCCTGGCTGTGCAGGGATCCCTAATCTCAGAGCACAAGCATGGAATGGGGCTTGCTTTGCTTAAAGGCTTTGGTAAGGAGGGCTCAGGGTATGGAGCCCTCATCCAATGCTTTGGTGTGCTTCTCGAAGTCTTCTGATTACCCACCAGTGAGCATCCTAGCTCATGTTTAAAAACAGAGCATATACTTGTCCTGGGGAACTCTAAGTTTCAAAAAAGATAGGGACAGAAGACCACTGAGTGGGCTCCAAGACTCATTTCAGTGTTTCTTCCTCTTCATGCCTGTGAATGATGCATATTCTGTTTCCTTTGCTTATACTTTATTTAAAATTCAGTATTACTCTTATGATTTAAGCATTTCTTCTGTGCTCCAATAAACGTTTTTTAATGGCATGTATGAGTCTCTCTGTTTAATCTCCCCTGTGATCAGATAACTACATGATGTCCATTTCACTATTGCAAATAACACTGGTGAACATCTTTCTACACTAGTCTTTGCCTGAATGTGGGGGTAACTGTCTAAGGATAGATCCTTTCTATGAACAGACCGAAGAGATCCTGCATGTCACACTTTTTTCTTTCCCTTCCTTCTCTGCTGGAGCCACACCTTCTCTTGTGGATGAAATTGTTGTTACTAGAACATCTGCCTCCCTGCATTCATCGAGTTTAACCTAGTGCGGGTAGGAAAACAGTAAGCGCACCTGCTAAACCTGGAAGGAAAATGTCAGTTGATGGCTCTGGTGTGAGGGTCTGAGGTCCACTTCTTGCAGCCAAGTGCAGAGGCTTGTGATGGCTTTTCTGCTGGTTCTGATACTCTTCCATCTCTGTGTCTCTGGCTGTCTTCTCTGGGCTGAGGTTGTGGGAAGCCTGACCTCCAGCTCTCCCAGGCTACCCCTGCCTCTGTTTTAATTTTTTTATTTGTTACATTTAGATTATTGCTCAATTTCCAGAAGCAACAAGAGAACCCCAAATTCCAGGCATTGTTTCCAAAAAGTAAGCACTCCTATGTCCGCGGTGAAGTAGGTAGCCCTCCAAGGACTAAAAGCAGAAAGAATGATGTTTCTGCTGGATTTCAGAAAACATTTGGGCTGAGGGGAAGCTCTTTGGAAATAAATGGAGGCTGTGCAATCTGCGTCTGACCCATGGGGATGGTCTGGCTCTGGTGGCTCAAACAGAGGCTGGAGACAAGGAGGATGGGAGGGAGGGTGGCAATTGGGCATGGGCTACCAGACAGTGGAAAACATGCTGTGAGCCCTGGACCAGGGAGCCTCACCACCCAGCACCTGTCTCCTTACCTGCAAAATTCAAGTCACTGGGCGAGCTCGGCAGGTTGTG
>NW_019154131.1:86739-89390 GCF_002288905.1 Enhydra lutris kenyoni | reverse complement strand
ACCGAGCCTGGGTGGGGAAGCTACAGGGCCAGGTGAGGGCTGAGCAGTGGGACAGGGGACGGGGTCCTGGGTCTTGGCACACATGGCCACCCTGCTGCATGCAACTTCATGCGGTCCCAAACTGTTCTCAGAAGCAACTAGAATTAGCCCCTCCTCCGGGATGTTCTACTTGATGCCTTTTCTAGACCCCTACTGACTCACTAGATGGGTCTTCCACTTCTTTCTTAGCATCTTATCCCAGGAAATGTGAGATGGATGGGAGGGGATGAAGCAATGAAATATTCTTCCCAAGGGCATCTCTGATAGGGGCTGCCTCCCCCACCCTACAGGAAGTGCCACATATGCTCACCTTATTCTTTTTGGAGTAGTTGATCTGTTTTCCCTGTAAAGGAGGAAATTTTCTAAGGAAATTTTTCCTTAGAAATAGCCCCTGGTCAGGACTAGCACCTTACACATCCCCCTTCTTAGGCTACACATAGGCCAGGACACAGGAGGGGGCTGCTGAGACACAAACAATGAGACTGGGGTCTAGGGCAAGCCCTTGGGTCCAGAGAAAGGAGGATTTGTCATCCTTAATAGGGCTCCAGGTCTGCACCCAGCAGCACAACATTCTGGGATGACATAAGGGAGCTGCAGAAGCCTCAGGCAGGCAGGGGTTTATGGGTTCCTGAACTGTTGTTGATGTGCAGGGTCCTAAGTTCACTCTCCACCACAGGCAAGTTCTGAGGAAGAGGCTGGGGCACAATCACACATAATGCGTGCAGCTTTGCCTTCAGGAAGCTCTGGTGCTTCACCAGTTGGGCAGCCATCTAGCCTTCCCTCAGCACTGAGTTGGGAAAGAGACCCCTGTTCACATGGGCGGCTGTGAGGCTATCAGGAGGAGAGGTCTCCTAAGTACGAAGAGCTCAGTGCTCAGTACAAGGACACTCTGCTCCCAGTTCCCTGGACTCTGGTTACTCCTCCACAATCCTCAGGCTCACCCACCTCCAGGTAGTTCTCCACTGCAGTTTCCAACATCAAGAGGTCAGTGAGGAAAGTGCCAAGGTACAGGACGACACCCTGTGTCATGAGGGGTAGGTTTGGGATGAGTCTCTGCTCTCTGGTGCCCACAGGGGCCCTCCCCTGAAAAAACTTCAGCGTCCTGGCCCACACCACTTTCCCACATGGAAGGGCCTAGGACCTTTAGTTGCATCCCCTCGATTCCCTTTCCCCTCATCCTCCCAGAATATCAGACTCCTCTTATTCCCCTCCAGGGCCTGCTTTTTGAAATTTGAAAATCGCAGGGTATGGAGCCTTGGGCCCCTCCCCAGCCACAAATCCATTCTCTACCCAGCCTGCTAGACTACTTCCTCCTGGTCACCTGGAAAGAAGACATTGAGGAACTGTGGTGACAGAAGGTGGAGCTGGAGACGCACATCCCACCTGTCCTGATTTGGAGGCTTCCAGCCCTCAGGGAGGAGCCCCTCTCCCCTGACCTTGGAGGCCCTGTCCCTCAGGCACACTCACCTTTATCGGCAGCCCCTTCCACGCTCTTCGCAGCTTCCTCACCAGGGTGGCAAATTTATTCAAGGGCTGCTCTTAGAGGGCCAAGGACAAGAACCTTGAGAGCAGAATAGCCTCAGTCCCCTTGCACCCACTGTCTTTGACTTCAGACCCTAGACATCCGACCTACATCTGCTGATACCGACGCTCCATTCTTCTGAAGCATGCCATGAGTCCTTCTAGAACAATCTCAGCTCCCCCATTCAGTCCATGAGGGTTCTGGAGCTTGGAGCCTGGCCTCCCTGAGCCTCTTTTCTCATGGGCAGAAGGGAGAACTCCACCTACCTCCTATGGTCTCCTGAGGACTCAGGATCCTATTATGATCATCATTTTTGTGGCCCACAACCCATCTCCACTCCATCTGTGAGCAGAGGCCTGTCCTCTGGGCTGTCTGCGTTCATATGGGCCCCCATGTGGACCATCTCCATGGACATAGAGTGACCTGAAATCTAGCCTAGGGAGGCTGGATGGGCAGCACCAGCTTGTCCCAGCCCCAGGGGGAATCTTCAGCCCAGGCTGTCAGCACATTCATGCCAAAGGCTTCTGCTCCCCGAGGAATGCTTCAGGCCATTCCCTCCTTCATCCACACATGATTGTGCCTTCTCACACCCCTCCTGTCCTTTTAGCCCTGCACCTTCCGTGCTACCTTGATGAGTAGTTTCCTGCCCTGGGGGTTGTCTTGTCGGCAGAGGTTTGAGAATGTTTAAAAGCTCTTCCTGAAGAGAGGGAAATAAGTTAGGCTCAGGGGAGGCATAACGTGGCAGGGTAGAGTGCGAGTCCCTTTTCTTGGAGAATCCCCACATGTCCAACAGACTGGCTGAGGGTTTCCTCTGGGCTGCTCTGAGCACTGAGGTCTTCATAGGATATGGGAGGGAGCTCTCCTGGGTGTCCTCCTGGGCATCCCTTCCCAGCTTAATTGAACAGCTCAGTTTGGGAGGGGGCGTTTGGTTGAACCATGGCCAGAGAGTTCAGTGGCTGCCAAGTCACCACATGGGAATATGGATTTCAGCTCAGCCCAGGGTGGCACATGGAGGAAATTGGATTTCTCAAGCAGGAGGCATCGTGGCCTGTTTCCCAGGAAGGCTGAGAGAAGCAGCCCCAGGCCCAGG
>NW_019154131.1:84732-85873 GCF_002288905.1 Enhydra lutris kenyoni | reverse complement strand
GGAGGGGTCCCAGGTCAGAGCTGGAGCTCAGGAGGCTGCGAATGTGGCCTGAGCCTGCTTAGAGAGCCTGGGTTTCATGCCACTCTTTTTCTCTGAGGGAAGTCAGTGCAGGATGCCCCAGGAGCCAAGAGAGGCAAAGGAAGGGAGGAAGGCATGTGCACCCGGATCATTCCATGTCCAGGGGGCTGCTCCAGGAGGAGCTCCCAAGGGGGCATCTTCTCCTCCAAATGCTCATCCCTGTGGTCCCTGTCTCCTTTCAGGTGCCCATTCTCACATAGTGGCTGAAAGCACGGCTTTCCCTGTCTAGCCTGTCCTTCAGGACACATCAGATGCCTAATACAGTTTGAGGGTTCTTGGGCTCCCTGGCAGATGGGTGGGCAACCCATGGACATGACTGCACACAGGGAGTTGCCCTCCTCCCCCCGAGGGACCAGAGCCTTCCCATTTATGGTCTCTCGGTTCTGACTTACTGCATCTATGTGGTACCTCTGCCTCAATCCTTCTCAGTGTCTGTCTCCACAATCTGCAGCTGGACAGTGAAAGCTCAGGTCTAAAAACCCTGATGGGTTTCCACAGTTGGTTAGGGCTGCAGCTGAGATCTGGCCCCATATCCTAGGAGTCCACATCAGGGAAAAGCAGGTATAGGGCAGCTGAGAGCGGAAGAAAAGCTGGCCCTGCCCTCCTACCCTGGGGGCCCAGCTGCTCACCGCATCCATGTAGGTGAGCTGCTCTGCCACCAACTTGGGAGGGAACTCCAGGAGGTCAGGCTCCTTCTCTTTGAGCTGGTTCTTGGGTTGGCAGGACGCCTTTGCGGCTCGAGTGGGCCCAGTGGCAACTGGGACAGCTGGAGTGAAAACTCCCAGGCAAGCCGATGGCCCAGCTGTCTGTGCCTCAGGACCCGGCGAGCATTCATAACATAGGAGCCCCTGTTCCAGTTCTGGAGCGGCCGGTGGAGGGGAGGCTGGCTCGGACCCTGAAGGTGATGGCTGATGCAGAGCCAGGGTTGTCTCTCGCTCCATGGGAGGCTCTTTGGCCGGCTCAGCTGCTGGAACGCATCGCATAGCCGACACGGGGGTGGGAGTAAGGGAAAAATCCAGCCACATCACTGACACTCCATGTGCCTTTCCCTAAACAGGACAGA
>NW_019154131.1:79105-84445 GCF_002288905.1 Enhydra lutris kenyoni | reverse complement strand
GAGTGCTGGGGAAAGTCATATGTGGAGCAGAGTCAGAGACCTGGCCTTTCCTTCCCCACGCTACTCCCACAGCACCATTCTTTTGGTGTGGGTCCCACGGAATGGCCCCAGCCCACTTGCAACCGCTCTGGAGCTGTCCTTGCTGACTGTTGACCAGGTGGGATGAGGGACCTCTCATAGGTCTGTCCTTTGGTCCCTCAGTCATGCATCCTCCATGCAGACCAATATCTGGGCTTTGGTTGTAGGCCGATGGGTGAGTGGTCTGGTCCCTACACCTTCTGTCCTTGGCCCCACTTGTGGTGGTCAGCAGAGGTGGATATGGATAGCAGCACACAGAGCAATAAAGGACAATCCAAGGGATGGCTGTTGAAGGCACCAACTCAGCCCACAATGGGCTCTGCTTCCCAGAGAGCTTGGCATCCCGTCCACACCTCTCTTGGACTCATTGGCTTCTTCAGAGGAAGCCGCCCCATTAAGCTCTTCCATGGAAGACTTCTGGGAGATCCATGGTTCTGAACGTCCTTCGCCAGTAACAAACCCTGTCGCCTCCCACCCAGCTCCGTGGATGCAGCAGACCCTCCTATGGCACCCAAAGACCTATCCTGTTGTTCCTTGATCATAGAATGCATCCTCATGGTCCCAATAGAGGTGGATCCATTCATCCCTAGAGTAGATCACAGAGATGCCCCATCTGATGAACGCTAGACATGCGTGCTTAAGATGTGGAGAGTGCCTATCTGACCCTCGGACGAGCATTGAGACCCAGACATTGTCTGTACTTTACCCATTCACTGCTTTTGGTGACTAGAGAGTGCCTGCATTCCTAGGTGCCTAAGATCCATGACTAAATGAAATCATCCCAAACAAGACTTTGCAAATCCTGAGTGGCCCTTGGGCTGCTCCCAGTGTCCCCTTGATCTGGGCACATAAAGGACCACAACCAGGACCAACTAGATGGAATGCCAGAAGTCCTTTGCAAGTAGAAAACCTGCCATCTTTCCATTTCCTTTCTGTAGACCCAGAAGGACCACAGGCCTGTGAGGGCTGAGCCTTAACGCATCTTCCCTGGAGAGAGAAATGTTAACCAGGAAGATGGCCAGCATGTTCAGCAGCCCTTTCTACTGAGTTGGGCCGCAGAGAAGTGTGTGCCATGTTTCCTCCTATGACTTCCTCCAGTCGCCCTATGAGGTTCATCCTCTTAGCACCCCTACTTTTCAGGAGAGGAAAGGGAAGGTCAGAGAGGGGCAGTGATATTCCCAAGACTTACAACTAGTAGACAGAAGACTCCCCCTTGTGCTGGCTATAGGGTGGGCACTCACCTAGTGAACTGCTGATCCAGGACCTGCTGGGCTGACGTGAACATCTGATAGATGGAGCACATTGTTGCGAAGTTGGAGAGGCTTCTTTCCGGGAAGGATAGGAGCAGGGAATGTCCACAATTCTTCACTGCCCCTTCTCTGAGTGCCAGTATCGTGCAGGCCTCATCCAGAGTCAGGGATGATTCCTTTTCCAACAGGAAGACAAGGGGGTGGGTGGCGGGGCAACATAGTTAGCTTCAATGCCGTCAACCAGCAGGAAGAGCAGGGTCTGGAGCTCAGACTGCATCCTCCCATCCCTTTGGGAACTTGTGCAAGACGAGGGACTTGAGTGCCCACCCACAAAAAACGTTCTAGGCTGAAAACCTAAAACCAACCACTTGTAGGCTTCCAAAGGACCATCTAGGCTTAAATGTACTGGTGCCTTCAACACGTGCTGTTAGCTGGACAACAAAGGCTTGTCTGTCTCTTCATAGCCTGTATGAAGAGCTGTATGTATGCCTTGGAGTCATGAGAAAGGAGCCCTACTGTCGAGAGGAGAAAAGAGTATCTGAGAATCTCCAAGGCTGCTCAAGATCATCAGCATTGGGCCCAAGATCTGTCCAAAGCATGGGCTGCATGGCATTTCACCTCTGCTGCTGAGGCTTGGCCTGTTGCTGTCAGGGGCAGAAAGGTTCAGGGGAAAACCACCTTCCTTGGCAGGCCCCAGGGCAGCCAGTTGTGGCTAGTCTGGGTTCCGGGCTTGCCCTGATCATCTCTGGGTCCTGAGACTGGCCATGAACCTGGACCTGTTCTCACCCCAGACCAGCACTGGATGTTGTTGGCGGCCTGAGGTCCCTGCTGCTTGCCAAGGGAGATGGAGTAGCTGAAGCCTTGCAGCAGTTCATGCCAGATGTCCTGGGTGGAGCTCTGAAAAGACAGAGCCAGCTACCCGGGCCAGGAGGCATCAGAGGCATTCCACCCAATCTTTGGGTCTACGTTCTGGCAGATGGAGCGACCCAAATCACCTGTGAGGACCCTTAAGGTGCCTGTTCCTTGCAGCATTGCTGGAAGGGCAACCAAATTGAGTCATGTCAAGTTCCAGCAGCCTTGCAAGACTGAGTCACTGTAGCAGACCACCTCCTTTATGGGGGACTGTGAAGACCTAGAGGGAAATAGCCTGTGAGCTGGTGGACCTCCTAGGATTCAATGTGTTCTGAGAGATGATACGTTCCAGAAAGACCTATAGAATGGCTTGATCCCACTGTCCCTTTCGTAGGTTCAATCACCCCATCTGGTATGAGGATTTAGAAGGGCATGGGCCAGTTCTCCAGAAGCTGGGTTCTCCATAGGTTAGCTGACAGGAGTAGGGAAAATCATAAAACCAGTGCGAAAAGGCAAAGATACTCATGGCTTCATGAAGAGCAACACAAGGCCAAAGGAAAGAAAACAACCACCCTCCAAACCATGGAAAACATTCACTCTATTTTCTACCAGTCCCACGTAGGTGAAGAGTGTCTTCCTTCCTTACCCATAGCTGGGGGCAGATGTGCAGAGGTTTCGGTTACTTTGGGGAGGGGCCTGTGGGATACTCAAATGGAAACACTATGGGAAGGCCCCAGGTTTGTCCCCATAGTTGCGCGGGGGCCCTGGGTATGGAGAAGCCTCTTCCCATTCTCACCTCAGAGCAGCACTGATCCTGGGTGGCCTGGGACACCTGACCCTTGTCCAGCGAGTTGGAGTTGTTGGAGTCCCGATCCAGCTCATTCACAATCTCTGGGGTGCAGCTCTGAAAATGTAGTGCCCCATAGCCACAGGGACAAGAGCCATTAGCAGCCTCCCGGGACATTGCCACAAGGGGACACCCCCATTAGACATCGTGTTCTCCACTTCAGGCTTAGAGGGATGGCTGAAAAGACATCGAGCAAGGAGGTAGCCAGAAGACACTCTAAGGCTCATGACTACCATGAGTCTTATCATTGTGTCAGCCCTCACCTTCTCATCCTGCCTGCTATGACCCGGGGTATGAACATGACAGATGGGTCCAACCTCCAACACCAGGCAGCCTACTTCTGCCCAGGAAGGGCATGTCCCTCATCCCCTGTCCCCACTTCCACAAACACACACACACACACACACACACACACACACACACACACACGCCCACACACTAAGGGGCAAGTGGTGTGGGCCCGCTGAGGTGGGACCACAGTTGTTGCTGTCTCTCCAGTGGGCTGCCCAGAGCTGCCTTGTGTTACCTGTTGGTGTCTCCCACCCCATGACCAGAAGCTTCGGAAAAGAGGGCTGAAGCGCTGTCTGCAACTGCAGTAATGTCTCCAGCTCTGGGTTCCCCTGGGCCCAGCGCCCCTGGAAGTAGGAAGACAACAACTGAACATCGTGTTCTGTCGAAGGTCTCCACTCAAGTGCGCTGGAGAGCAGGTTGCCCTTTGAAAGTGGGTGCCTGGCTACCAGAGTTCTAAGTTCAGTTGGGGCCTATCACGAAGGATGTGAGGTCACCCTTTCAAGATTCTAATACCTGGGGCCCTTCGTTCAGTCACACCTCTCCGCAGTCCCTTCAGTTGACTCTTGACCTCTCTTCCCCGGGACTGTACATAATGAGCGAAAAATGCCAGAGGCACCATTCCCTGGAAATGGCACTTGGGTCCTCCCTTTCAGAAGACAGAGCTGAAGTCAAACCTTTGTTCTCTTTCCTTTCCCACTTCTGTGTCCTCAGTCATTCTGTGTCTCACCTAGTGCCCACATTCCCAACCTGCAGAGTGGGGATCAGGGAGAATCTACTTCCTTGGGACATCTTGGGGTGTATGTAGATCGTATTTGTGATATGTGTGCGATGGTATCATGGGAATCAGAGGCACACATAGAAGGCTGGATGAATTGCAGGAAGGGGTGGAACTTGGCCTGGAGGAACACTCCGAGGAGGCCTGGGTCCCGGCTTTGTGTCGTTTTGGAACTGTCCCTTTCCCTCTTGGCATCATTATAATGGGGCCCCACGATGGAGTGGAAATGCATGAAGATGCAGACTTTGTCATCCCCGGTAGTGAAACGGTTCAGTTGTTTCCTACATAGATTTAGAATGAGACCTCTTTCCCTCGTTCTGGTCTATGAGGGGAGCAGCCTTCACAGAGGCTCCCAGGGATCCTGACCTGTGGTGTAGGCATCACTCTGCAAGCTCTGGGTGGTAGGTGAGTGGCTTCTGAGCCACGAAATGTACTCAACGTGATGAAATAGCATGCCTCGTGTTTCTCTCAATGTCACGCAAACAGTTTCGCACTTCCCAGTTACTTTCCTCATGTTTCACTTCTCCCTTGTTCCCTTTTGCTTCTCTCACTCTGAAGCAAAAATCAAGCCCAGATGGTTGGGGCTGCCATCCATCGAGGCTCACAGTGCCAGGAATGGAGGCAGTGGCAAGGCCAACATGCGCCCAGAAACTCAGACTCTGAGTCGAATGGTTCCCCGAATGATGGGTGCTAACTTGGGGGAAAATCCTCTGCTAGTCCAGCGTCAGTCACAACCACAGGCTCAGAAGACCTGTGGTCCCTAGGCTCTTCTTGCCCAGGGGCATGCTGACCTTCACTCGCATGGCTCAACTTTGGGACGCTCAGTTCCTACGTGACTTCTTCTTTGCAGTGAGGGAACATCCTCCCTCTCGCCAGCAGTGTTGCTCTTTCGGGCTGACCTGTGCCCTTCTGCAGCTACCTGGACATCAGCTTCATCCGGGGTGGGGGGGAGCCATAAACTGATGGGGGCACTGAAGCTCTCGAGCATCTAGGGCTTCTGCTCTCCCACTGAC
The DNA here is from genome assembly GCF_002288905.1 of Enhydra lutris kenyoni. Taxonomy (NCBI): domain Eukaryota; kingdom Metazoa; phylum Chordata; class Mammalia; order Carnivora; family Mustelidae; genus Enhydra; species Enhydra lutris. The sequence goes on along the minus strand of NW_019154131.1, from coordinate 79,339 downwards.
AGCTCCTTCTCTTCCCTCCCCCAGGCCTGTCAGATCCTGGGGGGAACTACTCCTCCCTGCATGCCACCCTCGCGGCTCTGCAGAGTGTCCCCATTCACCGCCTGAAGAGGACATGGGACAACATGGGACATGGGACATGGGACATGAGTAGGCTTCTCTCCAGGGAGGGACCAGGATGGAGGTGGGATCTCCCCAAAGGCCTGTCCTTTTCCCTTCAGTCAGCTTGGACCTCCT
>NW_019154131.1:74685-77627 GCF_002288905.1 Enhydra lutris kenyoni | reverse complement strand
CACACAAGTTCCTCTCTCTGCAATCCCCTCATCCCCAATCTGTCCCCCGGGAAAACCCGATATTCATCACTCCAAATCCACCTCAGACCGCATCTCCCTCAGGAAGCACTGGCAACCTCTCCAAGAGGCAAAGGTTCTGGGATTCTGCCCTATTAATATCTGAATACACAGCCCTCCCGAGCACACAGACAGACAAACAGAAAGAGACACACACACACACACACACACTCACTCATACACTCTTGAGAAAATGTGTATGGAACTGAAATTTCTTTTAAATCTGAAGACAGCATAGTTGTCTTCTACTTTTATATATTATAGTACAATAACATATTCCTCCTTTAAAAAAACGTAAAATTTAAATGGAATCAATTTGCCATTTTGAAAGACAATTTTTTTAAAAATGAACAATTCTCTACAGTTTTATCTGTAGAAAGGTCAGTATTCTAAACAGCTAGTAAAATGATCCATGCCCAATTACAAGTAAAACACCAACAAAATCAAAATACAAGTTAAAAAAAGTTTACATCAAAATATTCTGGACCTATCAATTAATTCTCTTCTCAGAATAAAAGGAGGAAGTCAGCCTTTTTCAGTTGTCCCAAACAAAACAGCTGAGCTCTATTGGACTTTTATCCTCGGTTCATACTTCTCTCATCAGAAGTCCAGACATTCCAGAGCCCTAGAGGCAGGGAGTAGTGTATTTCTGATACACACATCTGTGTCCAAGGTTCATCACACGTTCCTGAGGCTACAAATATAAAATGCTGGTAACTGATGAAAAATTAGGAAAGTGAGCATTATGGCAAGGAGACTTTGCTTCAAACAAGGATAAATGAGAGAGACAAAACAAAGACGTCCTGAAGAGCCTGAAATTACACCTCAGGCTTTGCTCTGGTTGTAGAATGTCCTTTGGCACTAACATCCATGCGAATATTTTATCACCTGCTCAGCCTGCCCAAGGCCCAGAGAGACCAATAAACAGGAAAACACAAAGGGAGTCTTTTTATCTTCTCCATCCTGAAATCAAATATAGCCTCAAGTCTCCCTAGAAGAATCTAGTAAAACAGACTAGCAAGAGGACAGCACAAGTCCAAGCAATATTTTTGGGAGACATGCAAAAACCCTAAGGGCTTTTGTTTCTATGTTAATATCCAGTGTGGTGGGTAAGTATATTTTCTGATATATAAATATGCTTTTGGGTCAGATAACTAGCAGAGGTACAACACGGCCTTTAGAATCAGGAATCCCAGCTCTGCCACTAACTGACTGGGTGCTGACAGACAAGCAGTTAAGCTCACTGAGCCTCAGTTTCTGCACCCTCTCAGTGGAGGGTAGGAACACTGCCTGCATCAGAGGTTGTGGGAAGATGTGATGGAACCAGGATGAAAATAAACAACCATACCATAGCCTTCTACCCTACTATTATTCCAGACCCCCTGTCCAACAACCTCCTAGACATCTCCATTGGATCTTACCCTTTTCTCAAAATCAACGCCCCTAACACCAAATTCGTCTTTCCCTATCATTAGCCAGGATCTCCACCTAACTCCTCTGGCCCTCCTCCCGACACTCCCATTCTCCAAGATGCCTCCCTCCAACGATCAAATTACACCAATGTGTCTATCGCTAGTTGGACTACAGTGTACATGGTGGTCTCAATCCTTGCTGCTAGCAGGCTTACTGCGAGCAACATTTAGGAAATGAGAGCAGTCAACTGAGTCATAAACATGTTCAAATCCAGCAATTAGACTTCACTGGAATCTGTCCTAAGGAAATGACACAAATTAGAGACAAAGCTGCTTCCCAAGATGCTTAGAGCAGTATTATTCAGATCAGAGAAAAAAAGAAAGAGTGAGAGAAAGGAAGGAAACAATTCAGCCATCCAGGAAATGGTAAGCTAACTTACAGCACACAGTTTCAACAAATGTTTGTAGTTCACAAAAATGAGAGGAATATGCAAATAATAAAATAACTTTAAATGGCAACATTTAAAATTGTAAATGAGGGGCTCCTGGGTGGCTCAGCTAGTCAAAGCCTCTGCCTTCAGGTCAGGTCATGATCACAGGGTCCTGAGATCCAGCCCCGCATTGGGCTCTCTGCTCAGCAGGGAGCCTGCCTCCCTCTCTCTCTATGCCTGCCTCTCTGCCCACCTGTGATCTCTCTCTGTCAAATAAATAAATAATTTTTTTTAAGATTTTATCTATTTATTTGACAGAGAGAGATCACAATAGGCAGAGAGGCAGGCAGAGAGAGGAAGGGACGCAAGCTCCCCGCCGAGCAGAGAGCACTATACGGGGCTCGATCCCAGGACCTGAGATCATGACCTGAGCCGAAGGCAGCAGCCCAACCCACTGAGCCACCCAGGCGCCCCAATAAATAAAATCTTTTTAAAAAAATTGTAAGTGAACTTGTCCCTACCTAAAGTAACAAATGCTTAAAAGGCAATAGACTAAAACGGTCCATTTTACTCCATCAATATAGAGAGCATTTGTGAGAGACTCCTCTCCACTCTGGTTCCAAATATTGGGACCAAGCCCCAAAGTCACTCGATTTGCCTTGACTGAGGCCTCTTCTCCCAGGTCTCTTCTGCTTCAGACTGATCACTCCTCGCCTGGCTTCAACACACTTGTTTCATTACTTCATTGAGACAATCACTAGTTTCCACTGCCTTGGCCCTTTGAAATCCCACCCCTCTTCTCCATTCACGGAGTGTCTTCTTTCAGACCTTTGTCATCTGTCTCTTCTTTCTCTGCCAGCAGGGTCACCCCTACCATCACCACCCACCCCCAATCCATTTTCCTGGCCCTGCTGACAGCCAGGCAGCTCTCAATTCTTATCACTTGACTTGCTAAGAGGTCTTCAAGAGGGCCCTCTCACCTGCAAAGTAAGATGGGAGCTTCCAACTCAGACAAACAACACCTTTTGTGATCTGGCCCCCA
>NW_019154131.1:72866-73886 GCF_002288905.1 Enhydra lutris kenyoni | reverse complement strand
CCATTTATAGATGGGGATTTGTAGTAGGGACTCAACCTTTAATTAAACATGGCATCTTTGCTAGAATAAGATAGCAATACACAGAATTTTTTTGGTTTCTGTTTTGTTTTGTTGACTCATTTACTCTCCCATTGATGATTTCAACAATGCAGGGAGAACTGGAAGTCAGGGGACCTAATGGCTTTTTGGTCTACCTGTAATTAACACAATGCATATAGGCCATGTGCATATAGATCCACGGCTTGGCCCCTTGCAAGGTCTATCTGGTCCTCAGTCTCCACCCTTGTAAAATAAGGTTAATGGTATCAGGCCAATCTACAATACACAGTGAGATTAAAGTAGCTAAACAAGTTCTAACTGGAATGAGAACTACTCTACTTTTCATAGTTCGTTGGGTGTCTCGCAGTTGTGTTGTCTTTAACACAAACTAATTTTTAGAAAGAGAGAACAAATTTACAGCAACTATCCAAATACCAAGGGTGGTGTGGGAAAGTACCTATCAAAGTACTTTTCCTAGTCTGTTCATGATGGAGGGCCAGTAATAGGAGAGGAAACTATAACATGCCTCCTGCAAGCTAAAGTCATTTATACCTTATACTCACAACAAATTTTACAAAGTAGACATGACCATACCCATCTGACAGAGTAAAGAAACTGAGGTTCAAAGACAGGCTAAGTAACCAGCCAAAGTGATGTTACCAACGACTGGAAATCCAGGTCAGTGGTATCATCTTTGTAAAAAAGAACATCTTTATTATTGCTTGAAGAAAAAATATGTGAAAATCAAGAGTATTACAAGAAATATGCAAATAAAAATACAATAATGTCCATTCATTTCCTTCAACAGTTTTCTTGCTCTTGGCTAATTCTGATCTTTCAGGTCAAGAGGCCATTTTTTTTCTAAGTAGACTTTTTCTTTAAGTAGCAAACAAATAGGGTATATGATGTGCTAGGAACTAGTCCATGAATGTACTGTATTTCTTTAACATCTTTAAACCACAGTTGTTGGCCAGAGTTTAC
>NW_019154131.1:59930-72306 GCF_002288905.1 Enhydra lutris kenyoni | reverse complement strand
TTCACTTTCACAACTCTTGAAAACTAATCTCTCGTAACAGTAAGTAATTAATTTACATTCATTCCAAACCGAACGAGATAGTGTAAACCTCAAGGAATCTGAGATTGTAAGTAACCTCACCTGGGAACCAGGTGTGTGTGTGTGTGTGTGTGTGTGTGTGTGTGTCCTCTGAGGTACTTCACAGGGTATAAATAGAAATACTTAGCAACTTTTAATCTCATGAACAAGATCTTTATTTAAAATTCTCACATATAAAATGAATTATTTTATGTCATATTTCCTCAAGTGTGTTTTTTCCCTCATTTTAAGAATAAAAAAGACATCCAGAGGAAACAAGGTTGTCCTTTTCTCAGCCTCCAGAAACACTAGGGACAGCACAGGTAGCACAGGTGCTTGGTCTTAAACAAAAGTTAAGACTAAGTAGGGAAGAAAATGGAAAACAGAACACAGCCTAGCAAAGCAGCCAGAGATCACATGCAGCAGGTGACAGGAAGCCTTGGAGACACTTCACAGCCACCAGGATGAGCTTCATCCCAGGTCCCTGCAGGCCCCCTGGGCTCCACAGAACCTCCACCCAGCAGTCCATAAAAACGAAAGGCAGCAAAGAACTCTGTCATCCTGGCAAGAAAGAAGCAGCAGCCTCCTTGAACCCAGGAAAGCCACCCCTCCCTCCACAAACCGGAGGAGCCCCCTTCACACCAACCACACAAGGAAGCCCAAGCGGCCAAACCCAAAATAAAAATAAAAATAAGAGGAGCGCAGGAAGATAAATGACAGTTCAATTAAATTTATCCTGGGAGCGCTGGGAGGCTCCGTCTTTCTGAAGACTCTGACTCAAAAGTAAAAATAAAATTTAAGAGGAGGGAGCCCACAGAAGAGAGGACAGTTCAGTTAAGTCTGGACTGGGAACACTTGGAGACTCTACTTCGGGTGTCAGAGTCAGAAATAAAAATTAAAAAACGAGAATGGGGAGGTGTCAGTTTATTTTGTGTGTGAGTGTGTGCGCGTGTGTCTGTGTAGCACCTGGAGTGCAGGTGCCAGGGAGGGGAAAGTGGCGGCTCCGCCGTCCTTGAGGTGACCGGGCTCAACCCCGGGGTGAGTTTAAGCTCTGGGCGACAGGGCAGAGTCTGAGGGCCAGACTGCCCGCTGTCGGGAACAATGCTGGGCCCCGGAAAGGAGGGTCTCACACCACCCCCACGCGCCCCGCCATGCCGGCGGCATCCCAGCCCCCACCCTCCCCTGGCCCACGTCAGGGCAGGAACGCCCAAACCCGGGGTCCCAGAGCGGGCCTCACCCAGCAGCGCCCGCAGGTGCTTCAGGCGCGTCAGCCCGTCCTTCTCCGGGTCCAGCACCTTCTGGGTGGACTTCTTCAAAACCCCGTGGCTACTTCCAGAGAACGTCCGGCGGCGGCTGGAAACCGCCCCCTGGCGGGGCAGGGGCGCCTTCGCCTTGCGAATAACCGCATAGGATCCGGGTCCCGGTCGCGCGGACCCCTCGCCAACCGCCGGCGGCCGCGGCCGTTGCCTGCGTGGCAGCCGCCGCAGCCGCCGCAGCCGCCTCAGCGGAGGCTCTAGGGAGGAGGGGCAGGGCAGGTACTGCGAAATCCAGGGGCAAAAGGGCGGTGTCCACGCAGAATCCCCGCTGCACTGCGGGAGATGCGAGTCAGCCCTTCGGATGCCACGCGAGCGCAGCCCACTTGGATCTGCCAACGGAGGGCGCTAGTTCGCGGGCCGACTTTGAGCTCCTTCTTCCTCCTCCCCCAGCTATAGGTGGCAAGGCCTCTCGGGAAATGTAGTTCTTTAGGGGGCGAGGTGCGGGGACTTACCTTTCCAGAGTCCCCAAGCTGCTGGGCTGCCCCCGCCTGCCCCCTCCAGGAAGAGGCCCAGAGCTCCCAACCCTTCACTCCTTGCTCTGGGCCACCAGCCCATTTTCCTCTAGTGCAACGTGAACCACAAGAACATCTCAGTAAGAAAAAGTCAAGGCTTTAAAATGCAAACTATTTTTCCTTTTGACTTCTAGATTCACACAAAGGAGGGAGTCCGAGTCCCTTTGACCAAACTAAAATCAGAGCTCCAGCTTCACACGAACATCAGTGGCTTTGGCAGCAGGAAGAGCATCCCTAGACTCTGCGTGAGGAGTCCAGCGGGTACACTTGGTTCCTGGGATCCAGCTTCACTGGGGTATGAGGTAGCCTTGCCTAAAGGGCTCCTCAGGCTCTTGTCTCTTGCTTTGTAGGACGTGCAACCACCTTCCCTGTGTTGTGCAAGGTCCCACAGCAATCCAGTAGCAGAACCAGAAATAGAACCTGAGGGACCTGACTCTCAGGCTGGTATGCTTTTGCAGATTAGGTGCTGAAACCTGGAGCAAAACTTTGAAAAGGAAAATGGCCTGGAGATTTCTTACAAGAGATCTGTAGGATTATTTACTGGCCTCTCGATCCTCTGATGCTCCAAAGGTGGACATTTGAGCGAGTACTTAAGCTGGCTCTTTAAAATCATGGGCTTTCCGTCCACTTGGAGTACCATTTTTCTCATTCAAGGGAACCTGTAACTTGGGGAGAAACCCAAGAGATGTGACATAGCTTTGTATTCTCATAATTAGCATAGTATTTGACCTCCAGAAGCACTTGCTAAAAGTTTATTACAGAAAATGGAATAAGAGCTAGTTCTATCTATGCTATTTTGACAACTCTAAAAATAGAAAGGCTCTAACAACTAGAAGAAATGTGTTTGCATGCCTGGATGATAGAAATGTCCATATCCGAATCCAAGGAACATGGGATTGTGACTATTTCTTAGAAAAAGGAAATCATCTTCCATGATCTGGGTGATCCCTAAATCTAATGACTATCTTCTATTTATAAGAGACAGAAGAGGAGAAGACACAGAGAAGGCCATGTAAAAATGGAGGCAGAGATTGGAGTCATGTAGCCATAAGCCAAGTGATCCCTGGAGCCACTAGAAGCTAGAAGAAACAAGGAAGGATTCTGTCAGGGGGTTGTCCAGAGGGAGCACCGACACCTTGATTTTAGACTTCTGAACTTAAGAAATCAGAAAATAAATGTCTCTTATTTTAAGCCACCTCGTTTGTGTACTTTGTTGTAGCAGCCCTGGAAAATGAATACCACCAGATGCTGGAGACAACTCAGTGTGACTGTCTAGCAAGATCAGAATGACTGATATTGATTATAAGACCTTGAATAAATAAACATTCACGAATCCATAATGATACTCAAAAGAATGCTTTGTGATGTCCTAGGTGGGTGTTTCCAGTAGAAAACATAGCGTGTACTTTTGATGATTTGGGGCAGAGTTGGGTTTTTGTTTGCTTTTGTTTTTGTTTTTAGCTTATTTATTTGAAAAGGAGAGAGAGAAGGGGGAGGGGTGGGTAGAGGGAGAGGGATAGGGGCAGAGGGAGAAGGAGAAGCAGTCTCCCTGCTGAGCAGGGAGCCCCATCTTGTCTCTAGGCTGATTATCATTCAAGGACCCTGGGATCAGGACTTGAGCTAAAGGCACATGCTTAATGGACTGAGTCACCCATGCCCACCTGGGTGGGCACTTTTTTAAAAAGAAGAGAATGTGAGAGCCCCAGCTGGCTAAGACCCTTTCTCAGTAACAAATGGGGAAACCTGATCTGAACTGGGTATGTGTTTCATGATTCTAACCAGGGAAGAGTGCAGGGCTTTAGAGCTTTATAATTCCCCCCATAGGTCACATACCAGAAAGGATGATGTTTTCCTGATGACAGAAAACTGAATTGACGTCTTCAGGAAGACAGAGCCCAAGAAACCAGGACTGAGTGAGGGAAATGAGAGAGCAAAAGATCCCAAAGAATGAGAGAAACACTTAACAATTCTTGATGTTGTCTGCAAGAGAATTTAAGATTTTTGTTTTTGTATCCAATTTACATATATTCAAACCAACACATATTTACTGAACAAGTCATACCATTAAACTGTGATGACCATAGTTTTCTAATTCCCATTCTTTTCTATTTTGCAGAAAATTGTTGTTTCAAGGGCCATGTGAAAACTTCAACTCCTGCCGTTATTGATGTTAAATACTTATCAAACAATTCTACCATTCCTCATTGTTGGGCTTATACCCAGAACAGGGTCAGGGTCAGCAGTCAATCACTATTTATGGAATAAGCAAAATCATTCATTTCTTCATTAATATCTCCATCATGAGCATTATTAAGGAATGTTGTTTAGTACAATGTTTTCAATTTAACTAATGTGTTATGAATCCAAATGTTAAAATTCTACCCTTCTTCCCTCAGAAATCTTTCTAAAATATAAAGAGACTTCCCTGTCTTCTTAAAGAGCTTAATCACTGTTTATGAAACCACAATCTGCCCCACCCATCCACTGTGATTCCCTTCAACTCCTCTTACATGGGTGTTGCTACCAGACACAAAGGAGAAATGCCTGGTAGATCTTCCCCATCTAATGTTAACCATTTCTTGCCCCCAAATTCAGTCTCTGCTATCAGAGATCATTTGTTTACCTTTTGAACATCCATATTGGAATGTTTCTATATTTTTAGAACTGCCAGTTCTTAGTTTCCAGATAATCTAAAGGTTAAGGTATTTTGCTTTCTAATTGTCACTCATCAGAGTTTTTCAGTTTGGGAGGATTTGGGGTTTCTTCAAGTTGACTAAATTATCCTGTGCCTGCACACCAGTCCTAGTTGTCATGATTATTCTATTAATTTTAATATGTTTGAAAATTCAACTTTTTGATGCACATTTTCTTATCAGATAAGCTCATCGTGCCTGTCCTCAGAAGTAAGATCTTTTTGTATGCTAGACGCACTGTGGATCTTCATTTGGATATTGCCACAGAGAGCCAGCCCCAGTGAATTTCTGTGACATAGTCTATTTTTATTGATCTTTGCATTCTTATTTTCTTAAAAAGGAAAGCAATGATCTAATAAATTAAATTTTTATATCAACTCTTACCCTAAAATTTTGAATTCATTCAATGTGTATGCTGTGCCCCTGAGAATCCGCATCTATCTAAAATTCCTAAGAAAAAAAGGATGCCCCTCCCTAAGAATGAAATGCCAAACTCAACACCTAAGAAACAAGAAACCCAATGTCCTCGTTTTCCAGATGCTATATTACTGTAGACACCAAAAACATATTTTTCTCCTCCAGAAAGATTTCCTAATAGTCTTTTCTTTCCAAATATCTGTTAAATGAGGAGATTTAATACTTTAAACTTGATTTTATATCATTTTATATGAGAATTTCACTTCAGGACAGACTTGAAAAAGTTTTCAAAAATATGCTAGCCATTTTGATATGTCTGATGGACGTTTGATAACTACTCAAGCAGATGTCTTTGCAGCTGTGCATTTCAATCACAATGTCATCTGCTTTGGATATATTTTCTTTTTCTTTTTTTTTTTTAACATCAGAACAGTATTAACATTTCAGTGGTGAATCCTGGTAACACATCAACATTACAAAAAAGTAAGGCCATAAGTAAGTATCATAGGACCTTTTATAAATTCAAAAAATTATCTTTGAATAATAATGTCAGAAAAATAAAGAATCATGGAAACTCTCTAGATAGTAAATACAACTTGCATATAAGGACGATGTACAAAGGCTGGAGAGAGATGAAGTTTCATAGGTGAGAAGCCTGTGAAAATGTGCTCATGACCTCACCTCTTCCCCCATTACACAAAATGCCACTATTAGGTTTAATATTAGGTAAGATGTACTCCTTAATTTAGAACCAGGTGCTAGATTTTCTGAAAATGAATGGAGGAGGAGGAGTCAAGATGGCGGAGGGGTAGCAGGCTGAGATGACATTAGGTAGCAGGAGATGAGCTAGTTTATTAAACCATTCCAAACAGGTGATCAAAGAGAAGAAGATTAGCAATTCTAGAAGCAGAAAATCAACCACTTTCTGGAAGGCAGGACCTGTGGAGAAGTGAATCCAAAGCCACGGGAAGATAGACTGCAGGAGGAGGGGCCAGCTCCCAGCAAACAGCTGAGCAATGGAGCACAAAATCAGAACTTTTTAAAGTCTGCTCCACTGAGGGACATCGCTCCAGAGGCTAAGTTAGGGTGAAGCCCATGCTGGGACAGCATGTTCTCAGGTCCTGCGGGATCACAGAAGGATTGGGGGTGTCTGAGTGTCACAGAGCTTGCAGGTGTTAGAGCAGTGAAGCCAGCTACAGAGACAGAGCAGAGGAGTGAGCTCTTAACTCTGGGTTACCTTAAACTGTGATCCATGGGACAGTCAGGCCACTGTTCTTTGAGTGGGGATCCCACAAGATCCGGGGAGACCCCCCTGGAAGAGCACAGGGATCTGCTGGGTTTCAAGACTCCAGAGAGGGCTATGTGCCAGAGACAGAGAAGCTTGGCCACAGGCTGGGTGAGCTCGGAGCATGGCCAGAGGCCAGGGAGACAGGAGTGATTGAGCGCTTTCCTCCAAGTGTGCACTGAGGAGTGGGGCCCCAAGCTCTCAGCTGCTCTGGGCCAGAGAATGGGAGACAGCCATTTTCATTCCCATCCTCCAGAATTCTATGGAAAGCATTCAGGGAACAAAGCCTCCTGAAAGTGAACCCGAGTGGATTACTTAGCCCAGTCCCTGGTAAGGGAGGTGAAATTCTGCCTTGGGCAAAGACACTAGAGAATCACTACAATAGGTCCCTCCCCCAGAAGATCAGCAATAAATCCAGCCAAGACCACGTTCACTTACCAAGGAGAACAGTGGAATTCCAGAGGAAGAGAAAGCAAAGCATAGAATTCATGGCTTTCTCCCCATGATTCTTTAGTCTTGCAAAGTTAATTTAATTTTTTTAATTTTATTTTTTTCTTATGCTAAATTTTTAAACTTTTTAATCTTTCTCTTTTACCATTTTTAACTAGTTTAACAATACCTTTCATAAAAAACATTTTTGAACCTTCATTAATATAGTCATATTTTATCCTTCATTGTATCTAACTTGATTTTTTTATACACATAGATTTTCTCTTCTAAAAAAAATCTGGGATACAACTTCTTCTAATAGATCAAAATATACCATAAATCAGGCACAGGACTTTGCTCTAGTCTCCAGCCTGAGTAAATTCTCTCCACTTTTTTTTCTTTATACTTCCAAACAACTTATCTTATCCACTCCTATTTTAGAATTTTTTTAAAAAAATTTCATCTTTATTGTCATATTCCATCCCTTCATCGTGTTTACCCTTATTTTGTGTATTTTGTGTGTGTGTGTGTGTGTCTATATATATATATATATATTTTTTTCATTCTATAAAATTTTGGAAGGTAGTTTCTTCTAAGAGACCAAAATACTCCCAAAATTAAGTGGGTGACTCTGTGACTCTGTTCTCTTCACCAGTCTAATATATATATTTTCCTTTTTTATATTTTTTCTTTTTTTTTCCTGAACTTCTTTTTACCCCTTTTCTTCCCCCCAAGACTTGGGGCCTCTTCTGATTTGGTTAAAGCACATTTTCCTGGGGTCTTTGCCACCTTTTTAATATTTTACTCTCTCCTTCATATACTCTTATCTGGATGAAATGACAAGGCAGAAAAACTCACCACAAAGAAAAAAAAAAAAAAAAAAAAAAAAAAGAAGAAGAACCAAGAGGCAGTACCAAAGGCTAGGGACCTAATCAATAGAGACATTGGCAATATGTCAGATCTAGAGTTCAGAATGACGATTCTCAAGGTGCTAGATAATAGAGAAACACTGTCTAGAGAAATCAAAGCCCTTTATGGAGAGATAAAAGAGCTAAAATCTAACCAAGATGAAATCAAAAAAGCTATTAATGAGATGCAATAAAAAATGGAGGCTCTTACTGCTAAGATAAATGATGCAAAAGAGTGAATTAAGATAAAAAAGACCAAATGACAGAGAATAAAGAAGCTGAGCAAAAGAGAGAGAAACAACTACTGGACCATGAGGGGAAAATTCCAGAGATAAGTGATACCATACGATGAAACAACATTAGAATAATTCAGATTCCAGAAGAAGAAGAAAGAGAGAGAGGAGCAGAAGGTATATCAGAGAGAATTATTGTAGAGAATTTCCCTAATATGGCAAAGGGAACAAGCATCAAAATAAAAATCCAAGAGGCACAGAGAACCCATCTCAAAATCAATAACAATAGGTCCACACCTCATCATCTAATAGTAAAATTTACAAGTCTTAGTGACAAAGAGAAAATCCTGAAGGCAGCCCGGGACAAGAAGTCTGTAACTTACAATGGTAAAAATATTAGATTGGCAGTGGACTTATCCACAGAGACTTGGCAGGCCAGAAAGAACCAGCATGATATATTCAGAGCACTAAATGAGAAAAACTTGCAGCCAAGAATGCTATATCCAGCTAGGCTATCATTGAAAATAAGAGGAGAGAAAAAAAGCTTCCAGGACAAACAAAAACTGAAAGAATTTGTAAACACCAAACCAGCTCTACAGGAAATATTGAAAGGGGTCCTCTAAGCAAAGAGAGACCCTAAAATTAGTAGATCAGAAAGGAACAGAGACAATATACTGTAATAGTCACCTTACAGGCAATACAATGACACTAAATTCATATCTCTCAATAGTTACCCTGAATGTAAATGGGCTAAATGTCCCCAATCAAAAGACATAGGGTATCAGAATGGATAAAAAAACAAAAGCCATCAATATGCTGTCTACAAGAAAGTCACTTGAGACCCAAAGTCACCTCCAGATTTAAGGTGAGGGGGTGGAAAACAATTTACCATGCTAATGGACATCAAAGGAAAGCTGTGGTGTCAATCCTTATATCAGATCCATTAGATTTTAAGCCAAAGAGTATAATAAGAGATGAGGAAGGACACTATATCATATTCAAAGGGTCTGTCCAACAAGAAGATCTAACAATTTTAGAATTTTTTTTTTATTTATTTGACAGAGAAATCACAAGTAGGCAGAGAGGCAGGCAGAGAGAGAGGGGGAAGCAGGCTCCATGCTGAAGAGAGTGCCTGGTGTGGGGCTGGATCCCAGGGCTCTGAGATCATGACCTGAGCCGAAGGCAGAAGCTTAAACCACTGAGCCACCCAGGTTCCCCGAATATCTAACAATTTTAAAAATCTATGCCCCTAACATGGGAGCAGCCAACTATATAAATCAATTAATAACAAAATCAAAGAAACACATCAACAATAATATAATAATAGAAGGGGACTTTAACACTCCCCTCACTGAAATGGATAGATCATCCAAGCAAAAGATCAACAAGGAAATAAAGGCCTTAAATGACAAACTGGAACAGATGGACATCACAGATATATTCAGAACATTACATCCCAAAGCAGCAGAATACACATTCTTCTCCAGTGCACATGGAATATTCTCCAGAATAGATCACATCCTGGGTCATAAATCAGGTCTCAACTGATACCAAAAGACTGGGATCATTTCCTGCATATTTTCAGAACACAATGCTCTGAAGCTAGAACTCAATCTCAAGAGGAAATTTGGAAAGAACCCAAATACATGGAGACGAAAGAGCATCCATTAAAGAATGAATGGGTCAACCAGGAAATTAAAGAAGAATTGAAAAAATCCATGGAAACAAATGATAATGAAAACACAACACTTCGAAATCTGTGGAACACAGCAAAGGCAGTCCTGAGAGGAAAATATATAGCAGTACAAGCCTTTCCCAAGAAACAAGAAAGGTCTCAAATACACAACCAACCCATACACCTAAAGAAGCTGGAGAAAGAACAACAAAGAAAGCCTAAACCCAACAAGAGAAGAGAAATAATAAATATCAGAGCATAAGTCAATGAAATAGAAATAAACACACAAACAAACAAACAAACAAAACACAATACAACAAAACAATGAAACTAGGACTTGGTTCCTTGAAAAAATTAATAAGATTGGGGCACCTGGGTGGCTCAGTGGGTTAAAGCCTCTGCCTTCAGCTCAGGTCATGATCCCAGGGTCCTGGGATTGAACTCCCCATTGGGCTCTCTGCTCAGCAGGGAGCCTGCTTTCCCTTCCTCTCTCTCTGCCTGCCTCTCTGGCTACTTGTGATCTCTGTCTGTCAAATAAATAAATAAAAGCTTTTAAAAAAAGAATAAGATTGATAAACTCCTGGCCAGATTTATCAAAAAGAAAAGAGAAAGAGCGCAAATAAATTAAATCATGAATGAAAGAGGAGAGATCACAACCAACACCAAAGCAATACAAACAATTATAAGAACATATTATGAGGAAATATGCACCAGCAAATTTGACAATCTGGAAGAAATGGATGCATTCCTAGAGACATATAAACTACCACAACTGAACCAGGAAGAAATAGAAAACCTGAGCAGACCTATAATCAATAAGGAGATTGAAGAAGTCACCAAAAATCTCCCAACAAAGAAGAGCCCAGAGCTAGATGGCTTCCTAGTGGAATTCTACCAAACATTTAAAGAAGAATTAATTCCTATTCTCCTGAAACTGTTCCAAAAAAATAGAAATGGAAGGCAAACTTCCAAACTCATTTTATGAGGCCAGGATTACCGTGATCCCAAAACCAGACAAAGATCCCATCAAAAAAGAGAACTACAGACCAATATCCTTGATGAACACAGATGCGAAAATTCTCACCAAAATACTAGCCAATAGGATCCAACAGTATATTAAAAGGATTATTCACCATGACCAAGTGGGATTTATTCCAGGGCTGCAAGGTTGGTTAGACATCCACAAATCAATCAATGTGATACAGTACATTAATAAAAGAAAGAACAATAACCATATGATACTCTCAATAGATGCTGTAAAGCATTTGACAAAGTAAAGCATCCTTTCCTGATCAAATTTCTTCAAAGTGTAGGGATAGAGGGCACATACCTCAATATCATCAAAGCCATCTACGAAAAATACACCATGAATATCGTTCTCAATGTAGAAAAACTGAGAGCTTTTCCGCTAAGGTCAGGAACACGGCAGGGATGTCCATTATCATCACTGCTATTCAACATAGTACTAGAAGTCCTAGCCTTAGCAATCAGGCAACAAAAAGAAATTAAAGGCATCCAAATCCAAAGAAGAAGTTGACTATCACTCTTCGCAGATGATATGATACTATATGTGGAAAACCCAAAAGGCTCCACTCCAAATCTGCTAGAACTTGTACAAGAATTCAGTTAAGTGTCAGGATATAAAATCAATGTGCAGAAATCAGTTGCATGTCTTTACATCAACAACAGGACAGAAGAAAAAAATTAAGGAGTCAATCTCAATTACAGTTGCACCCAAAACCATAAGATACCTAGGAATAAACCTCACCAAAGAGGCAAGGAATCTATACTCAGAAAACTATAAAGTACTCATGAAAGAAATTGAGACAAAAAAATGGAAAAATGTCCCATGCTCATGGATTGGAAAAACAAATATTGTGAAAATGCTATGCTACCTAAAGCGATCTACACGTATAATGCAATCCCTATCAAAATCCCATCCATTTTGTTCAAAGAAATGGAACAAATAATACTAAAATTTATATGGAACCAGAAAAGACCTCGAATAGCCAGAGGGATATTGAAAAAGAAAACCAAAGTTGGTGGCATCACAATTCCAGACTTCAGTCTCTATTACAAAGCTGTCATCACCAAGACAGTAAGATACTGGTACAAAAACAGACACATAGATCAATGGAACCTAATAGAGAGCCCAGAAATAGACCCTCAACTCTATGGTCAACTAATCTTCAACAAAGCAGGAAAGAATGTCCAGTGGATAAAAGACAGTCTCTTCAACAACTGCTGTTGGGAAAATTGGACAGCCCCATGCAGAAAAATGAAATTGGACCATTTCCTTACACCACACACGAAAATAGACTCAAAATGGATCAAGGACCTCAATGTGAGAAAGGAATCCATCAAAATCTTTGAGGAGAACACAGGCAGCAACCTCTTTGACCTCAGCCACAGCAACTTCTTCCTAGGAGCATTGCCAAAGGCAAGGGAAGCAAGGGCAAAAATGAACTATTGGGACTTCATCAATATCAAAAGCTTTTGCACAGCAAAGGAATCAGTTGACAAAACAAAAAGACAACTGACAGAATGAGAGAAGATATTTGCAGATATCTTCTGCAAATTTAAAAATATCAGACAAGAGGCTAGTATCCAAAATCTAGAAAGGGCTCAGCAAACTCAACACCCAAAGAACAAATAATCCAATCAAGAAATGGGCAGAGGACATGAACAGACATTTCTGTAAAGAAGACATCCAGATGGGTAATAGACACATGAAAGGGTGCTCCACATAACTCAGCATCAGGGAAATACAAATCAAAACCACAATGAGATATCACCTCACACCAGTCAGAATGGCTAAAATTAACAAGTCAGGAAATGACAGATGCTGGCG
>NW_019154131.1:38564-59830 GCF_002288905.1 Enhydra lutris kenyoni | reverse complement strand
CCACATCAGTCAGAATGGCTAAAATTAACAAGTCAGGAAATGACAGATGCTGGCGAGGATGCGGAGAAATGGGAACCCTCCTACACTGTTGGTGGGAATGCAAACTGGTGCAACCACTCTGGAAAACAGCATGGAGTTTCCTCAAAAAATCGAAAATAGAGCTACCATCCACCCCAGCAACGGCACTATTGGGTATTTATCCTAAATATACAAACGTAGTGATCCGAAGGGGCACGTGCACCCAAAAGTTTAGAGCAGCAATGTCCACAATACCCAAACTATGGAAAGAACCTAGATGTCCTCCAACAGATGACTAGATAAAGAAGATATGGTATATATATACAATGGAATACTATGCAGCCATCAAAAAATGCAATCTTGGAAGATGGCGGAGGAGTAGCAGGCTGAGACTACTTCAGGTAGCAGGAGATCAGCTAGATAGCTTATCTAAATATTGCAAACACCTACAAATCCAACAGGAGATCGAAGAGAAGAAGAACAGCTATTCTAGAAACAGAAAATCAACCACTTTTTGAAAGGTAGGACTGGCAGAGAAGTGAATCCAAAGTGACGGGAAGATAGACCACGGGGGAAGGGGCCAGCTCCTGGCAAGCGGCAGAACAACAGAGCACAAAATCAGGACTTTTAAAAGTCTGTTCCACTGAGGGACATTGCTCCAGAGGCTAAACCGGGGTGAAGCCCACGCTGGGTCAGCGTGGCCTCAGGTCCCACAGGGTCACAGAAGGATCGGGGGTGTCTGAGTGTCGCAGAACTTGCAGGTATTAGAACAGGGAAGCCGGCTACAGAGACAGAGCTGAGGAGTGAGCTCTCAGCTCGGGGTTACCTTGAACTGGTCGCAGGCTCAGTGAGCTCGGAGAGTGGCTGGAGGCCAGGGAGACTGGAGTAACTGGGCGTTATTCTCTGAGGGCGCACTGAGGAGTGGGGCCCCGAGCTCTCGGCTCCTCTGGGCCAGAGACTGGGAGGCCGCCATTTTCATTCCCATCCTCCAGAACTCTACAGAAAGCATTCAGGGAACAAAAGCTCCTGAAAGCAAACCGGAGCTCAGTACACAGCCTGGCCCCTGGTAAGGGCGGTGCAAATCCGCCTGGGGCAAAGACACATGAGAATCCCTACAACAGGCCCCTCCCCCAGAAGATCAACAAGAAATCCAGCCAGGACCAAGTTCACCTACCAAGGAGAGCAGATTCAATACCAAGGAGGGCAGCGGAATTCCAGAGGAGGAGAAAGCAAAGCACAGAACTCATGGCTTTCTCCCCATGATTCTTTAGTCTTGCAGTTAATTTAATTTTTTTTTCTTTTTCAATTTTTTTTTCTTCTGCTAAATTTTTTTAACTTTTACCCTTTTCTTTTTTAACATTTTTAACTAGTTTATCTAATATATATATATATGTATATATATATATATATTTCTTTTTTATATTTTTCTTTATTCGTTTTCTTTTTTTAATTTTTTTTTTCTGAACCTTTCTTATCCCCTTTCTCCCCCCCCACGATTTGAGATCTCTTCTGATTTGGTTAAAGCATATTTTCCTGGGGTCTTTGCCACCCTTTTAGTATTTTACTTGCTCCTTCATATACTCTTATCTGGACAAAATGACAAGGCTGAAAATTTCACCACAAAAAAATAACAAGAGGCAGTACTGAAGGCTAGGGACCTAATCAATACAGACATTGGTAATATTTCAGATCTAGAGTTCAGAATGACGATTCTCAAGGTTCTAGCCGGGCTCGAAAAAGGCATGGAAGATATTAGAGAAACACTCTCTGGAGATATAAAAGCCCTTTCTGGAGAAATTAAAGAACTAAAATCTAACCAAGTTGAAATTAAAAAAGCTATTAATGAGATGCAATCAAAAATGGAGGCTCTGACTGCTAGGATAAATGAGACAGAAGAAAGAATTAGCGATATAGAAGACCAAATGACAGAGAATAATGAAGCTGAGCAAAAGAGGGACAAACAGCTACTGGACCACGAGGGGAGAATTCTAGAGATAAGTGACACCATAAGATGAAACAACATTAGAATAATTGGGATTCCAGAAGAAGAAGAAAGAGAGAGGGGAGCAGAAGGTATATTGGAGAGAATTATTGGTAAGAATTTCCCTAATATGGCAAAGGGAACAAGCATCAAAATCCAGGATATGCAGAGAACCCCCTCAAAATCAATAAGAATAGGTCCACACCCCATCACCTAATAGTAAAATTTACAAGTCTTAATGACAAAGAGAAAATCCTCAAAGCAGCCCGGGAAAAGAAGTCTGTAACATAAAATGGTAAAAACATTAGATTGGCAGCAGACTTATCCACAGAGACCTGGCAGGCCAGAAAGAGCTGGCATGATATATTCAGAGTACTAAATGAGAAAAACATGCAGCCAAGAATACTATATCCAGCTAGGCTATCATTGAAAATAGAAGGAGAGACAAAAAGCTTCCAGGACAAAGAAAAACTAAAAGAATTTGCAAACACCAAACCAGCTCTAGGAAATATTGAAAGGGATCCTCTAAGCAAAGAGAAACCCTAAAAGTAGTAGATCAGAAAGGAACAGAGACAATATACAGGAACAGTCACCTTACGGGCAATACAATGGCACTAAATTCATATCTCTCAATACTTACCCTGAATGTTAATGGGCTAAATGCCCCAATCAAAAGACACAGGGTATCAGAATGGATAAAAAAAACAAAACCCATCTATATGTTGCTTACAAGAAACTCATTTTAGAACTGAAGACACCTTCAGATTTAAAGTGAGGTGGTGGAAAACAATTTACCATGCTAAGGGACATCAGAAGAAAGCAGGAGTGGCAATCCTTATATCAGATAAATTAGACTTTAAGCCAAAGACTATAATAAGAGATGAGGAAGGACTCTATATCATACTCAAAGGATCTGTCCAACAAGAATATCTAACAATTTTAAAAATCTATGCCCATAATGTGGGAGCAGCCAACTATATAAACCAATTAATAACAAAATCAAAGAAACACATCAACAATAATACAATAATAGCAGGGGACTTTAACACTCCCCTCACTGAAATAGATAGATCATACAAGCAAGAGATCAACAAGGAAATAAAGGCCCTCAATGACACACTGGACCAGATGGACATCACAGATATATTCAGAACATTTCATCCCAAAGCAAGAGAATACACATTCTTCTCTAGTGCACATGGAACATTCTCCAGAATAGATCACATCCTCGGTCCTAAATCAGGTCTCAACCGGTATCAAAAGATTGGGATCATTCCCTGCATATTTTCAGAACACAATGCTCTGAAGCTAGAACTCAATCTCAAGAGGAAATTTGGAAAGAACCCAAATGCATGGAGACTAAACAGCATCCTTCTAAAGAATGAATGGGTCAACCAGGAAATTAAAGCAGAATTGAAAAAATTCATGGAAAGAAATGATAATGAAAACACAATGGTTCAAAATCTGTGGGACACAACAAAGGCAGTCCTAAGAGGAAAATATATAGCAGTACAAGCCTTTCTCAAGAAACAAGAAAGGTCTCAGGTTCACAACCTAACCCTACACCTAAAGGAGCTGGAGAAAAAACAAGAAAGAAACCCTAAACCCAGCAGAAGAAGAGAAATCATGAAGATTAGAGCATAAATCAATGAAATAGAAACAAAAAAAAATAGAAGAAATCAACGAAACTAGGAGCTGGTTCTCTGGAAGAATTAATAAGATTGATAAACCCCTGGCCAGATTTATCAAAAAGAAAAGAGAAAGGACCCAAATAAATAAAATCACGAATGAAAGAGGAGAGATCACCACTAACACCAAAGAAATGCAGACAATTATAAGAACATACTATGAGCAACTCTACGCCAACAAATTTGACAATCTAGAAGAAATGGGTGCATTCCTAGAGACATATAAACTACCACAACTGAACCAGGAAGAAATAGAAAGCCTGAACAGACCCATAACCAGTAAGGAGATTGAAACAGTCATCAAAAATCTCCAAACAAACAAAAGCCCAGGGCCAGACGGCTTCCCGGGAGAATTCTACCAAACATTTAAAGAAGAACTAATTCCTATTCTCCTGAAACTGTTCCAAAAAATAGAAATGGAAGGAAAACTTCCAAACTCATTTTATGAGGCCATCATCACCTTGATCCCAAAACCAGACAAGGATCCCATCAAAAAAGAGAACTACAGACCAATATCCTTGATGAACACAGATGCAAAAATTCTCACCAAAACACTAGCCAATAGGATTCAACAGTACATTAAAAGGATTATTCTCCATGGCCAAGTGGGATTTATTCCAGGGCTGCAAGGTTGGTTCAACATCCACAAATCAATCAATGTGATACAACACATTAATAAAAGAAAGAACAAGAACCATATGATACTCTCAATAGATGCTGAAAAAGCATTTGACAAAGTACAGCATCCCTTCCTGATCAAAAGTCTTCAAAGTGTAGGGATAGAGGGCACATACCTCAATATTATCAAAGCCATCTATGAAAAACCCACCGCAAATATCATTCTCAATGGAGAAAAACTGAAAGCTTTTCCACTAAGGTCAGGAACACGGCAGGGATGTCCATTATCACCACTGCTATTCAACATAGTACTAGAAGTCCTAGCCTCAGCAATCAGACAACAAAAGAAAATTAAAGGCATCCAAATCAGCAAAGAAGTCAAACTATCACTCTTCACAGATGATATGATACTATATGTGGAAAACCCAAAAGGCTCTACTCCAAAACTGCTAGAACTTGTACAGGGATTCCGTTAAGTGTCAGGATATAACATCAATGCACAAAAATCAGTTGCATTTCTCTACACCAACGACAAGACAGAAGAAAGAGAAATTAAGGAGTCAATCCCATTTACAATTGTACCCAAAACTATAAGATACCTAGGCATAAACCTAACCAAAGAGGCCAAGAATCTATACTCAGAAAACTATAAAGTACTCATGAAAGAAATTGAGGAAGACACAAAGAAATGGAAAAATGTTCCATGCTCCTGGATTGGAAGAATAAATATTGTGAAAATGTCTATGCTACCTAAAGGAATCTACACATTTAATGCAATTCCTATCAAAATACCATCCATTTTGTTCAAAGAAATGGAACAAATAATCCTAAAATTTATATGGAACCAGAAAAGACCTCGAATAGCCAAAGGAATATTGAAAAAGAAAGCCAGAGTTGGTGGCATCACAATTCCAGACTTCAAGCTCTATTACAAAGCTGTCATTATCAAGACAGCATGGTACTGGCACAAAAACAGACACATAGATCAATGGAACAGAATAGAGAGCCCCGAAATAGACTCTCAACTCTATGGTCAACTAATATTCGACAAAGCAGGAAAGAATATCCAATGGAAAAAAGACAGCCTCTTCAATAAATGGTATTGGGAAAACTGGACAGCCCCATGCATAAAAATGAAATTGGACCATTTCCTTACACCACACACGAAAATAGACTCAAAATGGATCAAGGACCTCAATGTGAGAAAGGAATCCATCCAAATCCTTGAGGAGAACACAGGCAGCAACCTCTTCAACCTCAGCCTCAGCAACTTCTTCCTAAGAACATCGCCAAAGGCAAGGGAAGCAAGGGCAAAAATGAACTATTGGGATTTTATCAAGATCAAAAGCTTTTGCACAGCAAAGGAAACAGTTAACAAAACCAAAAGACAACTGACAGAATGGGAGAAGATAGTTTCAAACGACATATCAGATAAAGGGCTAGTGTCTAAAATTTATAAAGAACTTAGCAAACTCAACACCCAAAGAACAAATAATCCAATCAAGAAATGGGCAGAAGACCTGAACAGACATTTCTGCAAAGAAGACATCCAGATGGCCAACAGACACATGAAAAAGTGCTCCATATAACTCGGCATCAGGGAAATACAAATCAAAACCACAATGAGATATCACCTCACACCAGTCAGAATGGTTAAAATTAACAAGTCAGGAAATGACAGATGCTGGCGAGGATGCGGAGAAAGGGGAACCCTCCTACACTGTTGGTGGGAATGCAAGCTGGTGCAACCACTCTGGAAAACAGCATGGAGGTTCCTCAAAATGTTGAAAATAGAACTACCCTATGACCCAGCAATTGTACTACTGGGTATTTACCCCAAAGATACAAACGTAGTGATCCGAAGGGGCACGTGCACCCGAATGTTTATAGCAGCAATGTCTACAATAGTCAAACTATGGAAAGAACCTAGATGTCCATCAACAGATGAATGGATAAAGAAGATGTGGTATATATACACAATGGAATACCATGCAGCCATCAAAAGAAATGAAATCTTGCCATTTGCGACGACGTGGATGGAACTAGAGGGTATCATGATTAGTGAAATAAGTCAATCGGAGAAATACAACTATCATATGATCTCCCTGATATGAGGAAGTGAAGATGCAACATGGGGGGTTAAGGGGATAGGAGAAGAATAAATGAAACAATATGGGATTGGGAGGGAGAGAAACCATAAGTGACTCTTAATCTCACAAAACAAACTGAGTGTTGCTGGGGGAGGGGGGATGAGAGAAGGGGGGTGGGGTTATGGACATTGGGGAGGATATGTGCTATGGTGAGTGCTGTGAAGTGTGTAAACCTGGCGTTTCACATACCTGTACCCCTGGGGATAAAAATATATTATATGTTTATAAAAAATAAAAATTTAAAAAAATGCAATCTTGCCTTTTGTGACTACGTGGATGGATCTAGAGGGTATTATGCTTAGTGAAATAAGTCAGTCAGAGAAAGACAATTATGATATGATCTCCCTGATATGAGGAAGTTGAGAGGCAACATGGGGGGTTTGGGGGGTAGGAAAAGAATAAATGAAAGAAGATGGGATTGGGAGGGATACAAAGCATAAGAGACCCTTAATCTCCCACTGAGCCACCCAAGTGCCCCAAGAGACCCTTAGGGTTGCTCGGCGGTGGGGGGGATGGGGAGAAGGTGGTTGGGTTATGGACATTGGCGAAGGTATGTGATATGGTGAGTGCTCTGAAGTGTGTACACCTGGCGATTCACAGACCTGTACCCCTGGGGCTAAAAATACATTATACGTTAATAAAAAAATTTAAAATTATAAAAAAATAAATGTAGATTATATGATGTCCACAAAAACTATTCATTTAAATGGAGAAGTCCATCACACAGTTTTGCTTCTATATCTTTTAATTTTCTAGAAAAATGAATCTCAAAATAATTCTTAGAGAACACTAATTCTTACTAATCATGATACAAGAATGCAAATTCTTTTACTAATTTCCATGTAAATGTATGTCCTAAATGGAGACTGCTTTTACCTGGTATTTCAGACAAAATTCTCAGTTTTAAGCAACAGAAATAGACTGCCTATTTAGGTAAAGATGACTCATACAGAGAATGCCAGGGTCCCAAAATCAATGGAAGGTTGGAGATGCAGTCTTGGAAAACAACGAGAAAATTAGATCTAAGGCAGCACTGGGAGGCCTAGAAAAGTCATAGAGCAGAATACATGGGTCAGCATATAAAGACTTCCATGACAATGAAAGAACTTCCACCGTCCTACACATCTTCAAGTTCAAAGTCTCAAGAATATCCAGTTGGCTAAGTCTTAGATGGCTACCTAGCTTGTGTGTCCACCCACCTGGCTGCTCTGGGTCAGAAAACATGAGGTGTAAATTCTCTTTGAACATAGGACCTCCTCCACCAAGAAACCTATACAGGATAAGAAATACCCCACCCCTAAAATAATGGAGTGTACTATTGGAGGAAGGGAAGTTGGATGCTGAGTAGCTAAAATAACAACAATAAGGAGTAGAAAATAACAAGGTGAATCGTCATTTAGGATTCACGTGACATAAATTAACATATGCCCTGGAATATGAAAATGAACCACCCATTGGGTTGATCTGTAACTAAGATCTTGTATTTTATTAAGATGATTTGAAGACATAGTTACTGCTTTCAGTTAATCTTTAAGGAAGACTTAGAGCTGATAGTTTTTTTTTTTCCAGATGTTAACTGGGAAACTCCTGATATCACTTAAACATAGGATATGTGTCAATTAGGCAATTATTAAAATCGTCTTAGTGAATAACTGGAAAGGATTGAATCCTATTGTTTTTTCTGTTTAACCAAAATTAAATAATTCAAATACCACAGAGAACATTACTAAGTTCTTCCCTTTATATTCTCCTTCTTTCTATGTCTTCATGTTCCTTCTTTTCTCTAAATTTCTTTCTCTAAATTGATGTCCCCTCCATGAGACACACGTTTTCAAGTCCTTCTGAGTAATGTTTTTGATCCAATCAGTAGACATCACTGAGTCCCTACTCTGTGCTAGTTTACGCCCAGAACTAAGTTACAAATAGAATGACGACACAGTCTTGATCCTCAGAAAAGTCACAGTCTAGCTGAGAAGTCAGACATAGGCCTGAGCTCAGAGAGCTCACAGTCTATTGCAGGAGATGGATACCTAAGTAGATAATAATAATTAATGATAGTGATACAGGCAGGACATTATGGGAGATACCAGGAAGGACTGGGCAGTAGAGATGAGGGGAGGATCAGAGAAGGCTCACTGGAGGAGGTGACATCTGAACTGGGGAAAAGATCTCAACACACCACAGGCAGATTAAGGAAGCAAACACAATGGACTGTGTGAAGATCACCAGAAGCAGTCTGGTTTTGTGTGGTTTCCCCTCAGATTTGTGCTTGTGGTTGTACTCAGTGTAATGGGTTTGCATAAATATGTGATGTTCTTGTAACCTTATAAAAACAGAGGGCCAACCGATAGTAAAATATGATGAGGCCAAAGCTGGAAGAGACTCTATAGAAGCAGGACAGGATGAGGGCAAAAGCAGAGGGTCTGAATCCCAATCCTTCCCCCTTACTAGCTATGTAATCTTAAGTGGGTGACTCAATTCTCCAAGCCTCAGTTTTCTTCATTTATAAAATGGAGAGAAACTTACATTAGGCTATTCATTCTAAGGAGTGAATGAGTAGAGAAAGGATCAAACACAATGCTTGGTACAAAAATGTTGTTCACTGACTACTATTTTGTTTTTCTCTTCTCCTCCACTTCCAGAAAATACAAACAAGGCAATTTCTTCTTGCTAAGATTGTGCACACTTGATTTCTCCATGTGTCGCCTAGGAGGGGTTGACACAGCTGAGTTTCTCATGGTTTTACCTAATTGAATCTGAACACCATCAGTATAGGTCAAAGCAATATCCAAGAACCATTTATTTCACACATTGGTGACATGTACTCTTCAGTAACAGGGGGCATATTCACGGGTGCTGCCATCACATCAGGTTAGATATTGCTCCTTTCTGAATTGTCAGTGATATTAGATTAGGAATGTTGGCTAAGGGAAAAGACATAACATGTGACTCAGCAGTTTGTTCTGGGCATATTTTTCTTCCTCTGCTTTCTGTGAGACCAAACCCATGAAGAGTTTATGGGTCCTTTTCAAAAGTTAAAGTCACAATTCAGGTGATTATAAATCAGGTTATAATAAATCAAATTAATAATTCCACTATAACAGTCATAAAACAACAAAGTAACACCCCACAGTATAAAAGTCTTGGTTTAAATAATCTATTCAAAAGATGCCAATTGAGGTTTTTCTCCAGCACTTACATGTTCATTTTTAAATCAAATAATAAGCCTTTTTTCTGAGCCTTTTCACAATTCAAGGTTCTTCTCTTTCATTCATTGATTCAAAAAATCATTAACTGAGTTTCTTTTGCTGGGCACTTATTCTAGTCACTGAATGGGTAGAAATTAAAAAAAAAAAAAAGACAAAATCCTTGTTCCTGAGTTTCTGTCTGGTTGGATAAACTATCTGAAGATGACACCTTACAAAATAATGTAGAAGCTGTTTTTATTTTTAACTTTCAGAAAGTATTAAGAAAAGCCCCTCCTTTCCTTTGCGTTTGTATAATTCTGCCCCACTCCATCTCAGCCCTGGTTGTGAGATTGCCTACTGTAGGTGCAGGCTAAATAATTCCACTGGATTGTCAAGGGTTATCAGCAAGGAAATCCTGGAGTCTTAGAAAGTCTTGAGAGTAAAATGTGACTGACAGATGTATTCCCTCAGTATAAAATGGAAAAATAAGAATCAAAGTCGGTTAGTAAGTGGTTGTCACCAGCACTGGAGATGGAAAGACAAACCCGAATATGACATGCTAGTGCTGGCGGCATTAGGGTGGCTGGACAATGCCATCTCATCCCAGTACCATTTTGCAAAGCAATTTTGTGCACCTTCTCCCATTCGGTCTTCACCACAGCCCATAAATATGGGGTTCTCATCCCCATTTCACCTAGACTAAGAGAAGTTGTGTGGCTTCCCAAGGTTATCCAGCTCACAAGAAGCAGGTCAAAAGGACAAATCAGAGGGACTGAGATCAGCAGAGCTCAGGAATTAAGGAAATACCTGGGTTGGCCTCTTGGTAGCTGGAGATCAAGATAGACCAGCTCAAAAAGAGTGGGATAGACTCATGAAGGAGAATGTAAAGGCTTGCCTGGGAACTGAAACCTACCAAGACTTTAGACTCTGACTTTCAAACCAGATGTTACTTTAAAGTTCATCCAGACAAACTTTAGAATCTGGTCCCTTCTCCAAATCTGTAAAGTTAAAGAATAGTCCAACTAGGTAAGAAGTTCCAGTGTCTTGACTCCTAGGCAAATGCTCAACTTCACCACATTATTTGCTGGCTAGAAAGGTCAGTGGAAGCTCAACTTTTAGTAAAAACTCGAAGGAGCCTGGACTTTGACAGTGGTTGTTCTCAATGAACCATACTTCCAGTGTTCATATACCCCTGCATTTTTTTCTTTCCCTTTGAATCGAAGCTGATTCTGTGATCTTCTTTAACCCATTGAACATAGAGGAATTGACAGGGTACCAGTTTCCTTGCTAAGCCTTAAAAGGACCTGGCAGCTTTCTTTTTTGCACACTGGATGAAGGCAGTCACCGTGGAAGAAGATTGACTATTTGGAGACTGCTCCCCTGAGAGATATCTAATCTAGCCATATGGAGAGACCACACAGAGAGGAACTGAGGCCCCTGGCTAACAGCCTCAGCTGAGCTTCGAGCCAACAGTTAACACCACCTTCCTAGCCATGAGAGTGGGGCCATCTTGCAAGTACACCCTTGAGTCCAGGTCAAAACTATCAGCCATGTAGAGCTGAGTTGAACTGTCTCAGCCAAGCCTTACCCAAATTAAAGGATTGTGAACAAATAAACAGAAAGGTTATTGGAGTGAGCCACCAAGTTTGGAGATGATTTGTTTACATACCAGGAAGTAGCTACAACAGTGAAGGTATGTGCTGGTGGCTCCAAGAATCTGGAACTACCAAATTTGGAAGACTTATCTCCTTCGTTGGACAGAGCCACACACTGCATCCACTGACTTATCTCTAACATCCTTCTGGTTCTAAAGTTCTTTGAGCTTGTGACTCCTTGTGGCCCTTCCCTATGACTAAACAAGCCTGGTGTCTGCATGATAAAGAGATTGTTGCCCCCCAGAAGGTGACTGGCCTGACAGGGATTCCTATTCTCACCAAGGATTAGAAATGTAGGTGACAAGAAGGGAGGGAGCCTGGTCTTCTAGAGGTAGAGGGATACAGAAGAAGAAGCTCTAAGAATTTGGGTGCTGGCAACAAGGAGAGAAAGCTCAGAGTCTGCCTCCATAAAGGACATTTGGGAACATTTACAGATTAACCAAACATCCATAGAAAAAGCACCGTGCAAGACTGAGATAGGCAGATCAACAGAAATTGACTTGAGAAAGTAACTTATGATTCATTCAGTATTAGAGGAAGCACTTTAAAAACTACTGGACCTGTAACTAGTTCCTGGCAGCTGGTGAGCAGGCAGAAACTTAGATGGAGTCTCCAGAAGAGTTTGGAAGAGCACATATCAATTATATCTACCACTAAAGTGTTGTGTGGCAACCAACCACATAACTGTAGTGGCATACACCAATAAACATTTATTCAGCTCATGAATCTGTAGGGTTTATCCGATCTGGGTCAGTGTTGGCTGCTCTTCACCGAGATCACTTATCTTGGAGTTCACAGCTGTTGGCTGATCTAGGGAGACCTTTGTTGGGACAATGGTGGTAACTCTGCTCTGGTCCATAGGTTTCTCATCCTTCCCCTGGGACCAGGGGACTTGCCTGGGCAGGTCCTTCTTGAGGCAATACCACAGGGCAGAAATGAGCAAACCCAACTGTACAAACGGTTTTAAGGTGCTGGACATATTTGCTATTATCCTATTGGCCAAAACAACTCATAAGGCTGAGGCAAGAGCCAGAGTCAGAGAGCAAAAGGAATGGATAGAGAGGTTAAGAATGATGACGGTTTATCCGTCTAGCACAGAAATTCTTTTGTAAAGATCAACCTTGATGACGGAAAGGGTAGCTTTTGGAAGGACTTCTCAGAACCTCTGTCTGATTAGGCAGCGTGATTAGCCCCTGAGGAACTGAAGCTAAGGAAACCTGTCTCTTCAACAAGCAGTGACTACTATCCTCAGTCCTTTTGTGACATTGTTGCAAGCACACTGTGAAGGCACACACACACAAGTTGTGTCTTTCCCCAATGTCTGCTTCCTTCAGTCATAAAGCAAGGTTAACAAATGAAAAAACATGCGCAAGATTCCAAACTCAATGGAATTTCATCACATATGTTAACTTGGTGTCTTACACATCACACAAAGCAAAGACAAGACAAGTCACACAGTAAAGAAGACAGAACAGGGTGGGAAATGAATGCACCAAACACGAAGTCAGTCTGTGAGTGTGCAGTTGAGGTAAGGCATTGGCCTGGTCTGGGTCAAATACAGGCACATGCTACTTATTATGTTCAGGCAGTGGAAGATCTCTGTTATGCTCAGCGATCAATAGGGCAGAGTGTTTGGCAGCAGCTGCCTTTGGGATGTGGTCAGATGTGAAAGGGTCAGCATCTATAGTCAGTTTGCTGCAAAAAATTCTCCTTTTTTAAAGAGAGGGAATGATTCTTGGGCATTTTTAGATGTCCTCTGGTTCTGCTGGTTATCAGTTCAGGGTGTCGCCAGCTGTTGCCAGTTTTGGCGATATGTGGTCTTGGCTGCAATGCCCTCAGTTGCTGGCATCACTGCCTGACAGAAGTGACTGCTTGACATGAGTGACACCATCTTGCTCTGTACACACTTTAAAGGAATTAATATTTATGCCTGGTTATTTGCATGACTACCTTGTGGTGACCACCCTTCAATATCCCCTGCCTTTTGGAGAGCACATAGAGATCACTGAACTTTGGAGTCTGGGGATGGAGGCTGTCCCAAGGGTGGGGAATAAATGTGGTGATGGCCGTGGTACTAGTGGTTTTTCCAAGTCTATGTTATAAGGCCCAGGTGGGTTATTGGGAAGGAATTGCTGGGGTGAGATCAGTACAATAGACTTAGTTATATTACACTTTCCCTACTACAAAATAAAAGGAACTTGGCAGCCATGTCTACAAAAGCCAAACTGTGGAGAGTGCTGAGATGCCCTTCACCAGATGAATGGGTAGAAGATGTGGTCCATACATACAATGGTATATTACTCAGCTATCAGAAAGGATGAATACCAGAAAGGATGTTACTGTAGGAGAGCATGCTGAGTGAAATAAGTCAAGCAGAGAAAGTCAATTATCATGTGGTTTCACTTTTTTGTGGAACATAAGGATTAACATGGAGGACATTAGGAGAAACAAAGGAAAAGTGAATTGAGGAAAGTCAGAGGGGGAGACAAACCATCAGAGACTATGGACTCTGAGAAACAAACTGAGGGTTTTAGAGGGGAGGGGAGTAGGGGGATGGGTTGACCCCATGACTAGTGTTAAGAATGGAAGGTATTTGGGGAGACAAGATGGCAGGGAACTAGGAGGAGGTGCTGTTTCAACCTGTACCCTAAAGTGAGCTGATTACCTACCAAATAAGTCTGATCACCCATGAAATCAGCCTGAGATTGGAATTATACACTTCTGGATCTCTATGGGGGCAGAAGATGCCTGTGGGCAGATAAAGCAGAGTGGGGACATTGGACTGATATTGGAAGATAAACAAAATGGGGAGGGAGCCACCAGAAGCAACCCATTGGAAAGTAATACCACAACACGAGAGTGCCCTGCCACTGGGGACCAGCAGTAACTTGGAGTCTGGTTGAAAGCACTCAAAAAGAACAAAGGATCATGGGGAGAAATTGTGGGAATTGGGGCAGTTAGGGACAGGGGTTTAAGTCCCCGGACCTAGGACAGCCACCCCTGGTGCTGAGCCAGAGTGAGTGCGGTGAAGAAACCAGGTCTTGGTCCCTGAGCCACGAGCATGCCAGAGAGCGCGTTGGTGGCAGCTCCCATGAGGGGCTGGGAGCTTCGCCAGCCAGCAGAACCACCACCTTTTTCACTCTCCAGGCACGTGCTGTGCCATGCTATCAGAGTCTGAGTCAGGTCCAACACCTCCCCATGAGAGAGGTGCCTGTGGTCTCCAGCTGGCAGAAGCACAGCCCTTTGCGCTCTCCATGCATACAGGCCACATGACCAGAATCTGAGTCGTGCCCAACACCCTCCCCTGAGAGAGCCTGGCGCTCTCAGACCCAGAAAGTCTGAGCCCTCCCAGCCCGGGCCAGCAGGAAAATCTCAGTGTGCTATCGCTGCTTGGGACCTCTCTGGTGGTCTGGGGCTGCCCAGACAGCTACTGCTGTCATGGTTTTAAGTACAAGCAGGAGTTCCTGTGTCCCCAGGGACCGCCACTGGGAACGTGCTCTTCCAGTGGCGAAGGGGGAATTTATGTGCTCTGGAGCACCCAGAGGGGAACAGACTGAGGCTTCTCTCTGAGACAGGGGTCTGGGTGCAGTTTGCTTTCCTCTAGACTTCCAAAAACCATCAAAAGCTGTCAAGGCAAGAGAAAACGAACGAACAAACAAACAAAAAAACCTTCAGAGAACAAAAGCCTGAAAAACCGGTTTCCTCAGAGCCCACCACTTTGATGGGGGTGGGAGGTCTTAACTCAGTAAACACTGCCTGAAAACCCACGCAACAGGCCCCTCCCACAGAAAGCCAACCAAAAAAAAAAAAAAAAAAGAAAAAAAGAAAAAAGACAAGAGAACAACCACCACTACTTTGTAGATACAACTTTTATTTTTTATTTTTGATTCATTCCAACTATTCTGGTTCATTTTTTTTATAGATAAAATTTTAACCTATTTACCATCACAGTGAGATGTCCAGTAAATAAAATTCCATAATCACCTTTTAACCTGAACTTGTTGATACATGTACCTGTGTTTTCCTTTTGCTTTTTTATTTTTTAATTTTTTTAAATTTTAGTTTAGTTTAGTTTATTCTTTTTTTATATTTATTTTTTAATATTCATATAGAGTTAAGCTTCAGGGTAATCCCCTTTCCCCAATCAATGCTACCCCTATAGGTAAACCAATTTTTTATCCCCCTTTATCTTAGGAAAGTTGAGTCCTTTAACAAAGATATCAAGATACATCCAGGAAGAATCAAAATAAACTTCCTCGCCTATACTGAGAATATATAACCACTCTCCCATCTTTTTCTTCCACCGATGTTTCTGTGTATTTGTGTTTGTCTTGGTAGTGTACAAATCTTACGCTTGTGGTTCTTTTTGATGAGGTTCTTTTTTGTTTTTCTTTTATATATATATATATACATATTATTTTTCTCTTGTCATCTACTTTTATCAGTCTTTTTGTTTGTCTGTTTTTGTTTGTATACTTCATAAATCTTACCTTGGGGCCCATTTGGGCTGGGCCTTCTCTTTTATTCTTTCTTTTTTTTCCTGTCTCTATCTCTCTCTATATTTTTTTCTTTTTTTCTCTCTTTCTTTTTTCTTTCGTTTGTGTGGGGACTCTTGATTGCTCAGAAGCGTTCCAGGGTGCACCTTGACTGTACCACGGTCAATACATCCAGCGACATCCATTCAGCCATCTCTCACCAAAATGACTGGGAGGAGGAATGCCCAACAGAAGAAAAATTCAGAGGCTGGGCCTTCTGCAACAGAGCTAATGGCTATGGACATAGACAGTATGTCAGAAAGGGAAATCAGGCTAAAAATTATCCAGGCAATATCTAGGTTGGAGAAATCCATGGACAACAAAATGGCATTGATTAGGGCAGAACTGGAGGCCACCAGGGATGATGTTCACAATGTTCTCAATGAGTTCCAATCTAGTCTAAATTCTGTAAAAGCTAGGGTAACTGAGACAGAAGATAGAATTAGTGATCTAGAGGACAAACAGATAGAGAGAAAGGATCAGGAGGAAGCCTGGAACAAACAGCTTAGAAGCCACGAAAACAGAATTAGGGAAATAAATGATGGCATGAAATGTTCCAACATCAGAATTATTGGAATCCCTGAGGGGGAGGAGAAAGAAAGAAGACTAGAAGATACAGCGGAACAAATCCTCCATGAAAAATTTCCCAATTTCAAGAGTGGATACAGCGTTCATGTACTAGAGGTAGAACAGCCTCCCCCCAAGATTATAGAATCTAGAAAGACCTCAAGATACTTGACAGTAAGAATGAGGAATCATAATTGTAGACAGGATCTCTTGAAAGCAGCTAGGACAAAGAAGCTCCTTACATACAGAGGAAAGCGCATAAGAATAACTGTAGGCAGCTGCGGACTGGGCTAGAGTCAAGAGACCAAACCAGGCCCCAACTCGCGCCTCCTGGAAGCCCAAGGGTTAATAACCCCGTGAGTGGAAAGTTGAGCAGCGCTTGAGAAAGGACCTGAGCTATGGATCCTAAGACTGCATGTGCTTATCTGGAATGGGCAAAACAGGTCTGCTCATCAAACCATTGTGGGATTGTGCTGTCCTTGCACGGACCATAAACTATGTCTTAAGTTACTTTGAAGTTAGTGCATCTGGTTTAGGAATTATCTGAAGACAGAGACCACTGGCATCAGAGGGACTACTATTAGTCCTTGGGAAATAGATAATGGGGAAACTTGAAGGGTTTTCTGTGCATGTTGCAAATTCTTTAGTAATCAGCTAAAAATGGATACTTTCTTATGATTGTTTCTGTTAGCTATATAATGCCTCACAGCCTTGAATAAAATTGGCACTGCTTGGACATCATCCACTGTGTCCCTCCTGTCCCCATCTCTTTATGTCTCGTCTTTGTCTCACCATCTTCTTACCCTCTCGACCCTGGTCGTGTTGTTGTGCCGGCTGCGACAAATAACAACAGACCTGTCCACAGAAACCTGGCAATCCAGAAAGGGCTGTCAAGACGTATTAGGGCACTAAATGAGAAGAACATGCAGCCAAGAATACTTTATCCAGCAAGGTTGACATTCAAAATGGATGGAGAGATAAAGAGTTTCCAAGACCGGAAAGGCTTAAAAGAGTATGTGACCACCAAGCTGACACTGCAGGAAATATTAAGGGGGGGGGGTATATAAAAGAGGAAAAACCCTAGGAATATCATTGAACAGAAATATATGGAGACAATCTACAGAAAGAAATACTTCAAAGGCAACACGATGTCAATAAAAACGTATTTATCAATAATCACTCTCAAAGTGAATGGCTTAAATGCACCCTTAAAATGACACAGGGTTGCAGATTGGATAAAATGACAGGACCCATCCATATGTTGTCTATAAGAGACACATTTCGAACCTAAGGATACACCCAGACTGAAAGTGAAGGGATGGGGAAGCATCTTTCATGCCAATGGGCCTCAAAAGAAGGCCGGGGTAGTGATTCTCATGTCAGATAAATTAGATTTTAAACTAAAGACTGTAGTCAGAGATAAAGAAGGACACTACATAATTCTTAAAGGGACTATTCACCAAGAAGATCTAACAATTGTAAATATTTATGCCCCCAATATGGGAGCAGCCAATTACATAAGAAAACTATTAATCAAGATAAAGAGTCATATTGATACAAGTATAATAATAGTAGGAGATCTTAACATGCCTCTCTCAGTAATAGACAGATCATCGAAGCAGAAAATCAATAAAGAAAAAAGAGTATTGAATGACACATTGGACCAGATGGACCTCATAGATATATACAGAACATTCCACCCTAACACAACAGAATACTCATTCTTCTCAAGTTCACATGGAACCTTCTCCAGAATAGACCACATACTGGGTCACAAATCAGGACTCAACTGATACCAAAAAACTGAGATTATTCCCTGCATATTCTCAGATCACAGTGCTTTGAAACTGGAGCTCAGTCACAAGGAAAAGTTTGGAAGGAACTCAAACACCTGGAAGCTAAAGACCACCTGGCTTAAGAATGCTTGGATCAACCAGGAGATCAAAGAAGAACTGAAAGAATTAATGGAAACCAATGAGAATGAGGACACTTTGGCCCAAAACCTATGGGATACAGCAAAGGCGGTCTTAAGGGAGAAATACATAGCCATCCAAGCCTCCCTCAAAAAAACTGAAAATTCCAGAATACACCAGCTGTCTCTACACCTTCAAGAACTGGAGAATCAACAACAAATTAAGCCAATTCCACACACAAGAAGGGAAATAATCAAGATTAGAGCAGAGATCAATGAGATAGAAACTAGAGATACAGTAGAACATATCAATGAAACTAGAAGCTGGTTTTTTGAAAGAATCAATAAGATCGATAAACCATTGGCCACAGTAATCCAAAAGAAAAGAGAGAAAGCTCAAATTCATAAAATTATGAATGAAAAGGGAGAGATCACAACTAACACCAAGGAAATAGAAACAATCATCAGAAGTTATTATCAACAGTTATATGCCAAGAAGTTAAGCAACCTAGGTGAAATGGATGCATTCCTGGAAACTATAAACCCCCAAAATTGAACCAGGAAGAAATTGACAACCTGAATAGACCGATATTTAGTAATGAGATTAAAGCAGTGATCAAAAACCTCCCAAACAACAAGAGGCCAGGACCTGACGGGCTCCCTGGGGAATTCTACCAGACTTTCAAAGGAAAAATAACACCTATTCTACTGATGCTGCATCAAAAAATTGAAGCAGAAGGGAAACTTCCAGACTCTTTTTATGAAGCCAGCATTACCCTGATCCCCAAACCAGGCAAAGGCCATACCAAAAAGGGGAATTTCAGACCAATATCCCTGATGAATATGGGTACTAAGATTCTCAACAAGATCCTAGCAAACAGGATCCAACAACACATTAAAAAGATTATCCACCATGACCAGGTGGGAATCATCCCTGGGTTACAAGGATGGTTCAACATTTGCAAATCAATCAATGTAATAGGACAAATCAATAAGAGAAGAGAGAAGAACCACATGGTCCTCTCAATTGATGCAGAAAAAAAACATTTGACAAAATACAGCATCCATTCTTGATTAAAATGCTTCAAAGTATAGGGATAGAGGGAACATTCCTGAAATTCATAAACTCTATCTGTGAAAAAACCACAGCAAATATTATCCTCAATGGGAAAAAGCTCACAGCCTTCCCGTTGAGATCAGGAACACGACAAGGATGCCCACTCTCACCACTCTTGTTCAATATAGTATTAGAAGTCCTAGCAACAGTAATCAGACAACAAAGAGAAATAAAAGGTATCCGAATTGTCCATGAAGAAGTCAAACTCTCTCTCTCTTTGCAGATGACATGATTCTTTATGTGCAAAATCCAAAACACTCCACCCCCAAAATACTAGAACTGATACAGCAATTCAGTAATGTGGCAGAATACAAGGTCAATGTGCAGAAATCAGTGGCTTTCTTATACACTAACAATGAAGATACAGAAAGGGAAATTAGAGAATCGATTCAATTTACTATAGCACCAAGAACCATAAGATACCTGGGAATAAACCTAACCAAAGAGGTAAAGGATCTGTACTTGAGGAACTACAGAACACTCATGAAAGAAATCGAAGAAGACACAAAAAGAGGAAAGACCTTTCCATACTTTGGATCGGAAGAATAAACATTGTTAAAATGTCTATACTGCCTAGAGAAATCCATACCTTTAATACCATTCCTATCAAAGTTCCACCAGTATTTTTCAAAGAGCTGGAGCAAATAATCCTAAAATTTGTATGGAATCAGAAGAGACCCCGAATAGCTAAGGAAATGTTGAAAAACAAAAACAAAACTGGGGGCATCACGTTACCTGATTTCAAGCTTTACTACAAAGTTGTGATCACCAAGACAGCATGGTCCTGGCATAAAAACAGACACATAGGCCAGTGGAACAGAGTAGAGAGCCCAGATATGGACCCTCAACTCTATGGTCAAATAATCTTCGACAAAGCAGGAAAAAATATGCAGTGGAAAAAAGACAGTCTCTTCAATAAATGGTGCTGGGAAAATTGGACAGCTATATGCAGAAGAATGAAACTCAGCCATTCACTTACATTGTACACAAAGATAAACTCAAAATGGATAAAAGACCTCAATGTGAGACAGGAATCCATTAGAATCCTAGAGGAGAACATAGGCAGTAACCTCTTCAATATCAGCCACAGCAACTTCTTTCAAGATACGTCTCCAAAGGCAAAGGAAACAAAAGCGAAAATGAACTTTTGGGACTTCATCAAGATCAAAAGCTTCTCTGCACAGCAAAGAAACAGTCAACAAAACAAAGAGGCAACACACGGAATGGGAGAAGATATTTGCAAATGACAGTACAGACAAAAGGCTGATATCCAGGATCTATAAAGAACTTCTCAAACTCAACATACACAAAACAGATAATCACGTCATAAAATGGGCAGAAGACATGAACAGACACTTCTCCAATGAAGACATACAAATGGCTATCAGACACATGAAAAAATGTTCATCATCACTAGCCATCAGGGAGATTCAAATTCAAACCACATTGAGATACCACCTTATACCAGTTAGAATGGCTAAAATTAGCAAGACAGGAAACAACGTGTGTTGGAGAAGATGTAGAGAGAGAGGAACCCTCTTACACTGTTGGTGGGAATGCAAGCTGGTGCAGCCACTTTGGAGAACAGTGTGGAGATTCCTTAAGAAATTAAAAATAGAGACTCCCTATGACCCTGCAATTGCATTACTGGGTATTTACCCCAAAGATACAGATGTAGTGAAAAGAAGGGCCATCTGTACCCCAATGTTTATAGCAGCAATGGCCACGGTCGCCAAACTGTGGAAAGAACCAAGATGCCCTTCAGTGGACGAATGGATAAGGAAGATGTGGTCCATATACACTATGGAGTATTATGCCTCCATCAGAAAGAATGAAT
>NW_019154131.1:22316-38464 GCF_002288905.1 Enhydra lutris kenyoni | reverse complement strand
AATTACTGGGTATTTACCCCAAAGATACAGATGTAGTGAAAAGAAGGGCCATCTGTACCCCAATGTTTATAGCAGCAATGGCCACGGTCGCCAAACTGTGGAAAGAACCAAGATGCCCTTCAGTGGACGAATGGATAAGGAAGATGTGGTCCATATACACTATGGAGTATTATGCCTCCATCAGAAAGAATGAATACCCAACTTTTGTAGCATCATGGACGGGACTGGAAGAGATTATGCTGAATGAAATAAGTCAAGCAGAGAGAGTCAATTATCATATGGTTTCACTTATTTGTGGAGCATAACAAATAACATGGAGGATATGGGGAGATGGAGAGGAGAAGGGAGTTAAGGGAAATTGGAAGTGGAGATGAACCATGAGAGACAATGGGCTCTGAAAAACAATCTGAGGGTTTTTCAGGGGCGGGGGGGGGGAAGTGGGAGGTTGGAGGAGCCAGGTGATGGGTATTATGGAGGGCACATATTGCATGGAGCACTGGGTGTGGTTCATAAACAATGAATTCTGATACGCTGAAAAGAAATAAAAAAATAAAATCATAGCTTTAACCATGGTGCGGGGGAGGGGGGGAAGAATGGCAGGTGTAAAGTTTTATAGATAAACACAACACCAGGTGAAGTGGGTGCAAGGCAAGATTTATTAAAGGCACTCTCTGGTGAAGTTTCAGAGCTCAGGAGAAGGGGAGCCAGGAAAGTTGTGCTGGGAGGAGGTGGGCACCCTCGGGCGAGGTTCCAGTTCTGCTACTCTGGAAAGCAGAGTAGGGGGAAGTCGTGCTGGGAGAGAGTTGGCGGGTGTCTTTTATCTGTCTCCTGCATAGGTATCGGGTTACCTATGGAGCCCTGACCTGGGCATACATCATTTTGCGGGAGAGTCAAGGGTTAAGTTGGGGGGGGGTAGGCTGGAAGATGGCGGGACCCTGGCGGTGGTCATTTCCATTGCTCTTCCTGCACTCCGGGAGCCTCTGAGCCTCCGGGAGCCTCTGGAGCCACTGGTCATTTCTATTGTTCCTCCTGCACTCCCTGAGCCCGCCGACCCAACAGCAGGTATTTTATGGAGCACAGGGTGTTGTATATCAGCAATGAATCTTGAAGCACTGCATGAAAAACTGATGATGTATTTTATGGCTAACATAACACAATAAAAGGTGAAAGAAGAAAGAAAGAAAGAAGAAAGAAAGAAAGAGAGAAAGAAAGACAGGAAGGCATAAACAACACATAAGCATCAGAAGTTTACACACTGGTGCCCCCTGTTGTCAAGTACATTGATATGATTATGCCTTGTTTTTAGCTTAGTATCCATCTGATTCACAGCTTGGGCATTTTTATGTGAAGGAATTATTGTTGTTCTACCTTCATTTTTCCAACTTGCCCTCTAAATCACCAGCTGTGGCAGTCTTCTCATTAACTGCTGATCTTTGAAATGTCTCTGTTCACATCAAATGTCCTGTTAGCCACCTTGCTGGCCTGTGGTTCAGCCTCACTTACCGTTTTAGGACTTCTCTTTCACTCCCTTCCACCCAAGGCCGCCTGCATTACCTCTTTTCTCTTTCCCTCTTCAACACAATGTCGGTTTTGTGCAATGACTAAAGTTGCACTAAATCCTGAGCGAAGGCACTAGGGATGCAGCTGAGTGTGGGAGGTGGGGAGATTCTGGGATCTCTTTACATATCATGGGCAGAGAGCATGTGAAGGGGCTGGAATTCCATAAAAATGAATATTGCAAAGAAGTGTGTGTTCATTTCTTTTGCCACGTAATGCAATGAAGAGTCCTTCAAGAAATTTCTGATTGAGATACTCCTGAGACACACATCACATCTTCTTGAACATTTCTTCCTTTGGCTGCATCAACTGGATTTGCAAGTCTGGCTGCTGCATGGAGAGTCTCAGTCTCTTGCTTTCCATCTGGGCTTCTCAGACACTGAGGCATGGGTCCTTCTGGGAGTTCACCCAGTACTCTCACCTGTGAGACTTGGAAGTGTCAAGAGTCACAACTCATGACCACCGGTGGTTTGAGGGGTGGGGGTTGAATCCTTGAGAATGAATGTTCCCCTTTCCACCTTTGTGATGGCAACTCTGATGTGCATCCCATAAAGAAACCTGAAGGTCTTGGTGGGACACCGGCCCCAGTGGCCCACAGGTGTGACCAGTTGGAGAATGGACCCTTGCTGTTGATGAGGGAGCAGGAGGCTGGCTGAAAACAAAGCAAAAGCTGGCACCCTGCACCCCCTCTCCACCTGCTCCCCTCGGTAATGTGTGACATTCCTCAGGCACCCCTGACTGCCATAAGCGAGAAACAAATAGTTAACTTGCAGAATTCACAATCCTACAAGATGGGAGTCTAGGTTGGTTTACAAATGTCCTGGAGATCTACAAACAAAGAAGTTACCTTATCAATAGCACAATTTCCAGAGGCAAATAACTCAGTTCCTCAAACCCTAATGTCACCCTCCCCTCTGTAAACAAAACTGAAGGAGGCTGTGGTAGAAGGAAATGTAAATATAGTTAAATCTCTTCTGAACCTAAATCTCACTAACAAAGACGCTTGATAGCAGGATTTTGACCTCCCACCAGGAATCTCCCAACTATCTTGATGATAATGGCTGGCCAAAAGACAACATTGATCAAACTGCACCTTGTAGGCCCTCTTTAGCATACGAAAGCTCCGTTGAAACCTCCCTTCCCCTCCCCTTCCCCCAACCACAAGGTACACAACCTGCCATCTCTCACAACCTGGGGCAGAACTCTTCCTGCCCATGGGTCCTGTCCCCATGCTTTAATAAACCACAATTTTGCAGCAAAGATGTCTCAAGAATTCTTTCTTGGTCATCAGCTCCGGACCTCAGCCACCGAACCTCACCTAGGTTCAAGAACTTCATCACTGTTGCATTCCCTCCTTTTTCCTCTGTCTCGTGGTCCTCTGCCATCACTCTTCTCCTTTCCCTAGGTGTCCTCCCAAGTCAAGCTATGTGCTAAAAAGCCCTCAAGAGTCTCAGGTGAGGTGGGATGGGTCCACATCCTAGCCATGACAGAATTATAGTGGAATCTAAAATAACTCCTAAGGAGCACCTGCGTGGCTCAGTGGCTTGAGCCTCTGCCTTCGGCTCTGGTCATGAACTCAAGAGTTTTGGGATTGAACCCGCATCGGGCTCTCTGATCAGCAGGGACCCTGCTTCCCACTCTCTCTCTGCCTGTCTCTCTGCCTACTTGTGATCGCTCTCAGTCTCTCTGTCAAATAAGTAAATAAAATCTTTAAAAAAAATAAAAGAACTCTTATGATCTAAAATTTCTTTGCCTTTGGAGACATGTCTTGAAAGAAGTTGCTGTGGCCAATGTCGGAGAGGTTACTGCCTATGTTCTCCTCTAGGATTTTGATGGATTCCTGTCTCATATTGAGGTCTTTCATCCATTTTGAGTTTATCTTTGTGTATGCTATAAAAGAATGGTCGAGTTTCATTCTTCTGTATATAGCTGTCCAATTTTCCCAGCACCATTCATTGAAGAGACAGTCTTTTTTCCATTGGATATTTTTTCCTGCTTTGTCAAAGATTATTTGACCATAGAGTAAAAGCAAAGGAAAC
This sequence comes from Enhydra lutris kenyoni, assembly GCF_002288905.1. Taxonomy (NCBI): domain Eukaryota; kingdom Metazoa; phylum Chordata; class Mammalia; order Carnivora; family Mustelidae; genus Enhydra; species Enhydra lutris. The sequence goes on along the minus strand of NW_019154131.1, from coordinate 34,868 downwards.
AAAAGTGAAAATGACCTTTTAGGACTTTGTCAAGATCAAAAGCTTCTGCACAGCAAAGGAAACAGTCAACTAAATGAAGAGGCAACACAGAGAATGGGAGAAGATATTTGCAAATGACACCATAGACAAAGGGCTGATACCCAAGATTTATAAAGAACTTCTCAAATTCAACACCTAAAAAAACAAATATTCAAATCAATAAATGGGCAGAAGACATGAGTAGACACTTCCCCAAAGAAGACATGCCAATGGCTAATAGACACATGAAAAATTGTTCATCATCATTAGCCATCAAGGATATTCAAATCAAAACCACATTGAGATACATCCTTACACCAGCCAGAATAAAAATTTAATTAGATTTAAATTAAAATTAGAAATTAACAAAATTAAAAACTAACAAGGCAAGAAACAACAAATGTGGGAGAGGATATGGAGAAAGGGGAACACTCTTACACTGTTGGTGGGAATGCAAGTTGGTGCACCGCTTTGGAAAACAGTGTAGTGTTTCCTCAAAAAGTTGGAAATAGAGCTACCCTATGACCCAGCAATTGCATTACTGGGTATTTACCCCAAAGGTACAGATGTAGTGAAAAGAAAGGCCATATGCACCCCAATGTTCATAGCAGCCATGTCCACAATAGCCAAGCTGAGGAAAGAGCCTAGATGCCCTTCAACAGGCAAATGGATAAAGAAGGTGTGGTTCATATACAGAATGGAATATTACCCAGCCATAAGAAATGATGAATACCTAACTTTTGCATTGACATGGATGGGACTGGAGGAGATTATGCTGCGTGAAATAAGTCAAGCAGAGAAAGTCAATTATCACTTACTTGTGGAACTTGAGGAATAGCATGGGAGACATTAGGAGAAGGAAGGGAAAAATGAAGGGGAGGTCATCAGAAGGGGAGACAAACCATGAGAGACTGTGGACTCTGAGAAACAAACAGAGGGTTTTAGAGTGGAGGGAGGTGGGGGATGTGTTGGCTTGGTGATGGGTATTAAGGAGGGCATGTATTTCATGGTGTTGTACATAAACAATGAATTTTGGAACATTACATCAAAAACTAATGTACTGTATGGTGACTAACATAACACAATAAAAAATAATAAAAAATAAAATAAATAAAATTTCATCTGCCTACAGACTGGCTTTACTGAATTCAGTTTTGTAAACAAAGCTTGAATCCAATCAAACAGCCATTTTTGTCAGTCTAAATGATATCCAGTCACTGTCCCAATTTTTATGCGCTGGTTTTTGGGATTGTGTATACGTGGTCTGAACATTATGAGGGTCAATTTGTTAGTTTCTCCTTGTATTTCTGTCAATTTTTACTTTATTCTTTTGGAGTTGTGTTTTTAGGTGTATACAGGTTAAGAATTCCTGAATTTTCCTCATGACCATTTACCATATGTAATTTTCTTCTTGATCTCCCATCCTATTTTGAACTATAGCACATTTTGTCTGGTATTTAATTCATATTTATTTGGTAAATATTTTCCATGCTTTCAGTATCAATATTTCCGTATATTTACACTTTTAGGTTGAGGTATATTGCTTGAAAAAGTATCTAGTTGGGATTTTTTTTTTATCCATGTCAACAATCTTTGTCTTCAACAAGAGAATTTACTCCGTTTACTTGGAATATAATTATTGACCGTTCTGAATTTGTTTTCACTAATTCTTTTTTATGTGTGTGGGAAAACTTCTCACCTTTCTTTCTTTTGTTTCTTTTAAATGTGTTTCTCCTTTCTTTCTACAGCTCAGATTGCTCAGATTCTCTTAATTTCCTTTCCCTGCTACTAGATTAAAAGTTGTGTTTCTATTTATGGTTAATCTAGAAATTGTAACAGTCATATTTACTTAAATTTAAAGCTCTCCCAACCACTGGATGGATTATAGGATGCTACTCCCATCCACTTCTACAGTCTTGTTGTTCAGGATTTTGTTTCCATCTCTGATTCACTCCATGATGTAGACATTGCTGTTCCAGTTATATAGCTAATGATTGTTTTGATTTACCCCCACGTGCAACAACTTCCTTGCTTATGGCCCTCTTGAATTTTAGATCTTCATTTGGGGCTAATTTCTTTTTCTCCTGAAGGAATTCATTAGCGATGGAGTTCTGTGGAGAACTCTATTAGTTTTTGTTTTGTACTTTGCACTTGTTCTTGAAAAATGGTTTCACAAACTACACTATTCACAGTTGGCAATTATTTTCCTATAATAGTTTAAAGATATCCCACCTGTGCCAGATGTCAATCTAATCACCATTCCTGTGTAGGCAATCCTTCTTTTCTTTCTGTTTTTATGACCTACTGCTTGTCTTGTCTTTGCTTTCTGACAATTTTACTATGATGTGTGTAGGTGTTGATTTCATTTTACTTAACCTGCTTTGACTTGTGCACTTTACAGGCTGAGTATGTCTTTTGCTAATTCTGGAAAATGTGCAGCTTTTAAATCAATGAATATTGCCTCTTCTTATTCTCTCCTCTGGAACTTCAAGTGTGTGTGTGTGTGTCTGTGTGTGTGTGTCTGTGTGTGTGCACATGCGCACGAGCCACACTGCATGTCTTGCATCCTCTTTTTCAAATTTTCTATCATTTTGACTCCATGCAACATATATATTTTTTTTAGAATTTATTTATTTGAGAGAGAGAGATCACAAGCAGGCAGAGAGGCAGGCAGAGAGAGAGAGAGGAGGAAGCAGGCTCCCTGCCAAGCAGACAGCCCGATGCGGGACTCGATCCCAGGACCCTGAGATCATGACCTGAGCTGAAGGCAGAGGCCCAACCCATGAGCCACCCAGGTGCCCCTCTATGCAACATATTTAATTGGGTAAAATTTGATTAATTATAGCTATTACAGATAAGATGTTTGGACATACATCCCCTGATCTTGTTTTATATTTTCTAACTTACCTTTCTTGCTTTGTCCTTTCCCATGTTACTCAATCCAGTTTGTATTTTTTTGTTGTTGTTGTTTTTTGTTTTTTGATTGGCCAACTTTTGTTCCATTTCCTTCACCAACGGTTTGTAGTTACATTCTCTATTTCTAGTTTTCTAGAATTATTTCTGATTTCTAAAAGCATACTCTATGTGTGTTTGGGCTATAGTTTCTTCTCCAAATTCCACCATTTGCCTTCCATCTGGCAGGGGTTCCTCCTCAGGATTTTTCTTCAACCATGGTGTTATGGATCAAATGTTTGTGTGCCTCCAAAACCGTGTGTTGAGATGGTAACCTGAGCATGCTGACATTAGGAGGTGAAGCTTTTGGGAGGTCATGAGGGTGGAGCCCCCAGGTTGGGTTTAGTGCCCTTGTAAATGAGACCCTAGAGTGATTGCATGTCCCTCCCACCATGTGAGGGCACAGTGAAATGATGGCTGCTTATGAGCCAGGAAGAGGGTTCTCCCACCAGACACTGAATCTGCCAGTGTCTCATCTTGGGACTTACCATCCTCCAGAACACTGAGAAATTAACTTCTGTGTTGAAGTCATCCAGTTGGTTGTACTTGTTATAGCAGCCCAAATGGACTGAGATATGAAGCTTATCTTTCCCTTTTTATCAGAATTTGAAAATAAATTATTTTGATTCTTTCATATCCAGTCCACCCACCATGATCTCTCTCTCTCTCTTTCTCCCTACCATGTATGACAGATGTTTCATGTCCTTAACCAGAGGGTGTGTCCTTTGAGATCAGGACTGCCACACTGCCTTGGACATGATCAATCTTTGCTCAGGAACTCACTAAAGAGACAAAAACTATTTCAAGGGGTCTCATTATTTAGAAAACCCTCTTGAATTTCCTTTGATGACGACATGATTTCAAAGAATGTATTGTGGTCATCTGGTTGACCTGTCTTGTAGTACAAATATTAGGTTTCCCAGACAGGATTGGAAGTAACATTAACATTAAATGTAGACTTCCCATAAAAAAGAATATCTTGCCATTTGCAACAACATAGATGGATCTAGAGAGTATTATGCTAAGTGAATTACATCAACCAGAAAAAGACAAATACCTTATAGTTATACTCATATGTGGACTTTTTTTTAAAAAAATGTGTGGAATTAAAGAAACAAAATAAATGAGCAAAGAAGGGGGGGAGCAAAACCAAGAAACATACTCTTAATTAGAGAGAACAAAAGGGTGATTACCAGAGGGGAAGGAGATGTTTTGGGAAAATGGGTAAAAAGGGGGACTGGGATTAAAGCCTAGATTAATAATGAAAAAAGTTAAATGAAGAATTAATCGCCAGGTGGCCGTGTTGGTTGGCTTTAAATTTCTCCAAATACCATGCTATCAGATGTTTGGTGCTACCAAATTTATATTTTCTACCATTGGTTTTCTGAAGCAATCAATGAGTACACATCCTCCTGTATTCTCAGCTGGTGCTTTCAGGGTTGGGGTCCTGTTTAATCTGTCTTTGGAACCAGCACCCAGAGAAAGCATTGTCTTCCCCCAGAGAAAGCAGGGTCTCCCCAGTGGCCAGCACCTGTTTACTGGCTGAGCCCTCTGTTTTCAGGGTGTTTGTCTCAAAGTTGTGCTGTATATAAAACCTCATATTTGGGTTGATTGAGGTGAGAGGCTGGGGAGCCCATGGAAGCATTCCTGTTGCCACAGGCAAAGATATCAAGAGTGGTTTCAGCTGCCTTTTGCCTTCTTGGGGCAAGAAAAGGGGCCCGATAGCTCAGACCTGCTCAAATACAGCTCCCTGGATGACCTTCCTCCCCCATAGACTCTTGTGATGGAGAACCCAAGCATCCAGAGTGATCACTGTCAGACAAGTGTCTGAGCAAGGATACTCACTGCACTGAGACCATGAAGGGGACAGGGTGGGCTGCTAGTGGGCATTAGGGTCTTTGAAGAGGAGTGAGTAGACTCTGCAAGCCTGTGCCAGAGGATAAACCCACCAGATAAACCATGAGGACAAGTGGCCCCTGGGCCTTTCTGGCACATGCAGGAAATCCACACACTGTTCAGGATGGCTGTCCTAGTTTGGGAGGTGGCTTCTCTGAACAATGTTGCACTTGGCTGTCTCATCCACTTTGCCCTCTGGAGTATAAGCCTCCTGCTCCTCCTGCTACCTCCCCACTGAGTCATCAGTTGAGCTCAACGGGAACCCCAAGAGTGAGCTCAGAGCCTTCCCTAGTTGTCCACCCCCTTAATTTTTTGTTTCATCCAAGTTGAAATACAAACCTTCCCAGGCAGAACTGGCTGCCATTCTCAGAAGCTGCTGGACCAGAAACCGATTAGACCATCCATCCCTGACGGCACTTCTGTACAGGACGAAGCCAGTTCTAGGTGGGCCAGCTTTAAAGAAAGCTGCAGACCGTGCTCCTGACTGCATCAGTCAGGTGTGAGCTGCGGCAGATGGTATGTCTCCTTTGGAGCCCTGGAGTTTGTCCTGATTTTCACCTCCTGTGCTGCTCTTTGGTGCAGAGTGCTCCCACCCTGTAGTTGCTGTGTATCATCGGGTTAACCCCACAGGGCATGGGGTCGGGCAGCTCATCCACAGGGATGAGGTGTGCAGTGTTACAGGATGGGAGACAAAAGTTGTGCTGCAGCTATATGAGAATCATTGAGCCCCCACTGCCAAAGGGGATGGATACAAACCTCCCCAGATGTCATCATTACCACTGAGGTCATGGCAACACTGCAAAGTGGGAATATGGAGGGGGAGTTTTCCCCGACACCCTTCTGAAAGCACTCCTAGACTCCCAGCCTACCAAGTGTTCTCCTCCTTCAGACCTGCTTCAAGCCTCCTTTTACGGAATTTTTGTTTGGGTTTTATTTTGCATTTCACTCATTTGAGTGACTCTCTGCCTCTCCCCATTACCCCCATGGTAAGCTTCAGCTCAGGGGCTGTGTTGGAGTCATCCTTGTCAAGCTGTCAGCCCTTAGCCCTGGGCTGTGCACAGAGGAGGGGCTCCACAGATCACCTCTGCATGTCACTGAAGAGAAGTGCAGAGTGGGTAAGCAGAGTGCTTTGAAGGCTTTTGTGGAAGCACCTGTATGTACAGATTTGGTGAGTCAGGGCTAGGTCTTGCTGACAGGGGGCAGGCAGTTCTCCCAGGTCCATTACCAACAAAGCTGTTTCTAGGAGCACCCACGTGCTCTGAGTAATGTAAGTGGTTGGATATAAGGAGGCAAGAGTCAAAGGCGGTGTTGGTGGATTATAGCCTCCAACGTGAACATCAGGCCTATGATGTAAAGTAAGCCCCAGCTTCCCATGGGAAAACTCCCAGGCCTCCCTACTTCTGCACATGCCAATGAACAGATTTCAGTGCTGAGGACTTTGCCCAGGGGACTGTTGGGAAGAACATGTGACCAGCTCTGCCTGGATGCTTGCCTGCTCTCTCAGCACCACAGGGGCCCCAGGGAAGCAGCCCGGGGAATATGGCTGGGGCAGGTGGACAGTGGCTCCACTTGGTTCTAGTCATGGAAGAGAGGTTTCCAAGAGGCAGAAAGGATGGCTTTGGCCTCAGGAAACCCAGGGCTATGACACTCAGGAGGCAGGTTCCCACGTCATCTCTTGGGTAATGGGCTGGCTGGGGGAAGTACAACTCTGTACCACCTGAATTCTGAAATGTTTTATGTCCACTGTCACAGCCAGCGCAACAAATTGACCAGGAAAATGTGAGGGCTAAGAGGATGGTGAAAAGAAATTAAGAGATAAAGAGATGGGGGCAGGAGGGACACTGAGGAGGATGTCCAACAGTGCCAAATTTAGTCCATATCTTACAATCATTTATAAGGCAGACCAGAATAGGAGGAGTAATACATCAGTACCTAGTCAGATGACCCAAGTTTCTATAACAAGTTTACATTAACTACAAGCAAACCTCATGTTGTCAGGTAGTTTTGGCTAAAGCCATTAGCAAGGCAATCAACCAGGGAGTGGGTTATGGGAGGTACAGAACAACAAGGACCAACTAAGAATTCATGACCCTGACCACATTGTTCCCTTCTGTAGGGGGAGTGTGTGGGAAGTCATGTAGGTGAGCACACAACACATAGCACAGACCCTTTTCTCAGTGTACTCAACTTTCCCGTCCTTAACCTTGTCAAGGTGTCCAGACTTTGAAGGAGACACAAGTCGGGGCCTGGTTTGATCCTCGACTCCAACTATGCCGTGGCCTCCAACATCTCCCCCTTCTTTTTTAAATAAATCAAGCATATGAATTTGTGCCTGAGCATGCAGTCGTTGTTGTCCTGTACGAAACAAGGAAATTCCCCATCCTACAATCAATATAGCCAATACAATGAATATAATGATAAAAATCCAAAAGGAATATTTCATTGTATTTCCAGGATTGAGCCCGTGTAGCCCATCCAAAATCTGAGATACTACAGTAGTAGGATTTTGTACATCTAGTAGTGAATGTCCTATATTAGCAATTTCCTTTTGCAACTCTGCAAGATCTAGACTTACATTACTATGAAACCATATTCCTTGCAAGTGATGTTTAACAGCATCCCAAGAATAGTTCGAGGCTTTCAAGGGAGTGACACAAGTATGTTGAGTTCTTAACACCGATAATTGCCCCCTCAAAAATTCTACTCCTTCTTCCAATCCTTCTAACCAGCTTAAAATTTTTGGTCTATATGCTCCTGAGTAGCCAAGGCGTGAGAGATATTTTGGGCTAAAGAATTCACATGTGTGGCAGTTTGTACAGATTGCGAAAGAGCCATGGTAGAGACAGTAGCCGTAGCAATTAGAGAAATTAATACAGTTATCCCAGCAGTAAGTAACACTATGAAGCACTTAACTCTTTACCTGTGCCTGTAGTTCTAACGCTAATTGATACCCATAATTGGCATACCAGGGATCCTCCACTTCTACCGGGAGCAGCACATATGGAGGTTGCATAGTTACAAACACGATCATGGGACCTGTGCCTGACGAAGGCAGGGACACAGGTAGACAATTTGTTAACACACAATGGTCACAATGGATATTATACAATAGATGTCCCCCTTGGAAGGAGAGGAGAACTTTTGATCCCAAGCCCACTAACAGTAAAAAAGGTCCAGGAACACAGGCCTGCAAGGTCAGATTATAGTCTTTTGTGGCAGTATAAACACTCCTGGCTATTTGCACTCCGATTGGCCCCAGGGCAGCAACCAGTTTCCAGAGTTCTGCATGAAACATCCCTCTGGCTGTAAGGGGAGAGACGTCTTCTTCTCCATCTGTTCTGGCTGTTCAACGTGAGGTAAGCCATCCCCTGTTGGAGATGCGAGGATTCGGCACCATCTTTCTGGCATCCAGCGTGGGGTGTCCTCATCCTGCAGAAAAAACACAAATAAAACCTCCCTCTGTGGAGGACAGGATCAGGACCCTTCCAAGTGCCCGTCGGGGGTCTTTCCACCTAGCATAAGGAAGAGGAGAAAAGTCTGGATGCCAAAAGCGTTCAGCTGCTGTGCAACCTATATCGTTGACATTCAAAAAATTTTTTAAATATAAAGAGTTAAAATTAAATGCATATGAGGAGAGTATATCACTGTTCCCTGTAGTATCTCCCCCTCTTTTAATTTTTTAAGATAGGATTTAAGAGTATTATTTGTGCGTTCAACAAAGGCTTGACCCTGAGAATTATATGGGATGCCTGTAGAGTGTGCTATGTCGAAAATGGCACAGAAGATTTGAAAAGCTTGAGATGTATAGGCAGTCCTATTATCCATCTTTATTGCTTTTGGGGTGCTCAAAGTGTCAAATGCTGAAAGCAAATGATTTTGAACATCAGTAAAGCATTCCCCAGAGTGTGCCGTAGCGTGTAAAAATCCAGAAAAGGTATCAATAGAAACATGGAGATATTTAAGTCTTCCAAAAGGGGGAAAATAGTTACATCCATTTGCCACAAATGATTAGGCATTAAGCCTCGAGGATTCACAGCATAAGTTGGCTGGGGATTATGAATAGGGCAAGTGGAGCTCTTAACTATTTGTCGAGCTTCTTCTCTAGTTACCTGAAATTGTTTACATAAAGCCTCTGCGTTTTGATGAAAATGAGCATGACTTTGAGCGGCTTGCCCAAACTTAGTAGTTAACACCAATTGTATGTGAGTTAATGCATCTGCAATAGCATTACTCTCAGTTAAAGGTCCAGGCAAGTTAGTATGTTGCTCGAATATGAGCGATATAAATAGGGTTAGCTCTTTTTTGCAATAAACATTGAATACATGTAAAGAGATGAAAAAGTTCCTCATCATTAGTAAGAATATAAGCAGTTGGTAACAACAGAACAGCATGTGCTACATAATGGCTATCGCTGTATAAGTTACATGGTTCAGAAAATTTCTCCAGGGCTAAATGTACTGCCTTTAATTCAGCTCTCTGTACAGACTTAGTGGCATAAAATGCTCGAAAAGACTCATGACCTGAATGAGAAGATTTATAAATGCCAATATGTCCTTTTATCAGCATCTATAAAAACATTAATAATAGAAGCAAGGGGACTTGTCTGAATAGGATCATTTACCACAATAGAAACGATAGAAAAGAAATGTAATAATTTATCTGCCGGTAAATGATATCAAAGTTGTCCAGGGTAATTAGAAAGAGCTATCTGCCAATCAAGGTTAAAATTTGAATAATGTCTGCACACGATCAATAGTTAACATTGGTAAAAATAAAAAAAAATCAGGTTCTTTACCTATGATATGAACAATTCGCTGGTGACCCCTAGTAATCAGTTGCATTAACAATTCTATCTGTCCGGTAATAATATGCAATTGATGGAGTGCTAAATGGATCCATTCCAGGGGTCCCTGAATTTTCTGTATCACTGCCAAGGGTAATTTTGACGGCATTAACAATATTAGGTATATCGGCGTGGTAGGATCATATTGACAAAGTTGCGCTTGTGACAATTTATCATTGACTAATTGCAATGCTGCCTTAGCGCTTTCAGTTAAGGTTCGAGGGGAGGAAGGAGAACTGTCTCCCTTTAGGATATCGAATAAAGGTTTCATATCATCAGCTGCTAAATGTAGAAAGGGCCTAATCCAGTTAATATCTCCCAATAATTTTTGAAAATAATTTAATGTACGTAAAGATTGAGTTCTTAAAGAAATTTTTTGAGGGCGAATTCTTTTATTCTCAATGATGTAACCCAAATATTCAAATGGTTCCATTTTTTGTACCTTTTCAGGAGCTATAATTATATTGTTGTAGTTGATTAATTAAAAGGACAAAAGCACTTTGTAAAATGTCTTCTGTTTCAGCTGCCAATAAAAGATCATCCATATAATGTATGCAATTAACCATTGGTTCGAATAGTACTCGAAACGGGGCAATTGCACGAGACACAAACTCTTGACAGAAGGTGGGGCTATTAGCCATACCTTGGGGCAAGACTTGCCAGTGATCTCGCTTAGCAGGCTCCTTATGATTAGTACTAGGAATAGTAAAAGTGAACCATTCAAATAGTAAAAAAGCAATCTTTTAGATCTAATATTATAAATTTATATTGAAGAGGAATAGCTGATGGTGTAGGCAAACCAGGCTGAAGGGCTCCCATAGGTTTCATGGTAGCATTTACAGCTCTCAGATCCTGTAATAATCTCCAGTTTCCTGATTTTTTTCTTCGTAAGACAGTGAGTTTTCTGGGTTTCCCTCTCATCGTAAATGATGTAGCAGACAAAGGGAGGGAGATCTTTCAGATGCTGTCCTGCTCACCTCCCTCGCCAGAACTTAGGAGCGTCTTAGCTAAGGTCTGTCTGTATAAACCCCAGACCAGGATACTCCGTGGAGTAGATGACCATTATGCCATATGATGCCCCGCGAGACTCAGGGTGCAGCCCACTCAGACTCCGTAGCCGAAGCGGTGGAGCCATACAGACACATTCACACAGTTAGGCACTCTTCAGATTCAAACAGGTTGGACATCCTCCCATTTGGGTATCCCTGGCTAATGGGAGGTGATCAGTCTCCCCTTCCATTCTTTACAAATGGGTCTAGCTCAGACAGTGGCCCCGGGGCTGTTACAACAGAATTCAGTTAAGCACAAAAGATGTTTACCAACAGATTAACTCAAAAGACATGTTTACCCTAATTAACCCAACAAACTTAACTTAGTTCAAATACTGATTTACATTCCACCTGGTTCCACTCCGTTTTGAATGTTTACCTGACACACGGTGGGAAGATCTGGAGTGGGGGTGTTAGGTCCAGGGGACGCTCTTCTTGTTTCTCGACAGTGAAGAACAGAACGAAGTGCCACCAGGAGGCAGAGAAAAGGGTTCCCAGTTCTAGGGCTCATGAGCTCCAAGAGAGGAGCAGATGCCATGCTTTCCCACCAGCAAGGGGAGAGGAGCTAGGCAGTCCAAGTCGGGCCAGAGAAGAGAGGGAAACTTCCCGAAACAAAGGAAGTTTTGGCAGCTGCTTGGGAATATTCCTTACGGTCTCTGTCTCGAGTTAGACTAACCCCAGTTGGCTCCGGTTATAGCCATTGACATGGGAAATGAGTAAAGGAGAAGACCCCACATCTATTAGGAGAAACAAAGAGAAATAAAGTCAGAGTCCCCTTTGCTAGGGATGGCCCAGCAACTAACTCAGGAGAAATAACTGCACCGAGATGTTCATACTCATTCTCTAATTCATCTATGGCCAAATTACCAAAAGAATTAGGAAAAGCTATAGAAGTTAATTCTATAGAGTGTTGCGGATCTAAAGTCTCTCGAATATCTTCCCAAACCTTCATATTTCCTTCAGGGCAAGCACATGGTCCTCTAATTTTCAACTGATTTTTAATCTCTTGCCCTACTTTCTGCCAAATTTGTAAGTTTACTGTTCCTCCTTTAGGGAACCAAGGACAAAGATCAGACACCACACCAAAAAATTGCTGTAAAGCCTTCTTTGAATGCTTAGACCCCTTCTGCTTTAAAAGGGCCTGCAATGCCATAACAAAAAGATCCTCCTGTTGCACAGGATGAGACTGCCCCATATTATTTTACTCCTGCCGTCGCCCGCCGGCCCGGGCTCCTCTTACCGAAATCTGTACACTTACCTGTACCCGTGCGCTCCCTTGAAACGTCTCATGGTCCCTGGTCAGGTGCCACTTGTCACGGCCAGCGCGACAAATCAACCAGGAAAACGTGAGGGCTAAGAGGATGGTGAAAAGAAATTAAGAGATAAAGAGATGGGGGCAGGAGGGACACTGAGGAGGATGTCCAACAGTGCCAAATTTAGTCCATATCTTACAATCATTTATAAGGCAGACCAGAATAGGAGGAGTAATACATCAGTACCTAGTCAGATGACCCAAGTTTCTATAACAAGTTTACATTAACTACAAGCAAACCTCATGTTGTCAGGTAGTTTCGGCTAAAGCCATTAGCAAGGCAATCAACCAGGGAGTGGGTTATGGGAGGTACAGAACAACAAGGACCAACTAAGAATTCATGACCCTGACCACATTGTTCCCTTCTGTAGGGGGAGTGTGTGGGAAGTCATGTAGGTGAGCACACAACACATAGCACAGACCCTTTTCTCAGTGTACTCAACTTTCCCGTCCTTAACCTTGTCAAGGTGTCCAGACTTTGA
>NW_019154131.1:17376-22216 GCF_002288905.1 Enhydra lutris kenyoni | reverse complement strand
AACAAGGACCAACTAAGAATTCATGACCCTGACCACATTGTTCCCTTCTGTAGGGGGAGTGTGTGGGAAGTCACGTAGGTGAGCGCACGACACATAGCACAGACCCTCATATACATAGTACATATACACAGTACCCTCAGTGTACTCAACTTTCCCGTCCTTAACCTTGTCAAGGTGTCCGGACTTTGAAGGAGACACAAGTCAGGGCCTGGTTTGATCCTCGACTCCAACCATGCTGTGGCCTCCAACAGTCCACATAATCACTTCTGTTTACCCAACCTGAAGAAAACAAGAACTAGGTACTTCTTTATTTTTTAAAGGTTTCTTTTTTTATTTGAGGGGGCAAGGGGCAGAGGGAGAAGAGTAGTCCTAAGAAGACTCCGAGCTGAGCTGGAAGGCCAACACAGAGCTCATTCTCTGGACCCAGAGATCACAACCTGAGCTGAAACCAAGAGTTTGATGCTTAATGAACTGCACAACCCAGGTGCCCCTGTACTTCTCTATTTTAAAGTTGAGTCAATTCTATGTACTTTTCTCATTGTTCTCGTGAGGCTCTTCCTCTAGAAGGCTACTTCAGCTCCCTTACAGCACCACACCGGAGTTCCAAGAAAGCTGGAGCTTCAGCTGGGGCCTGCAGGGCCTAGGTCTGGTTCTGTCAGTCAGGGATGCCCCCTGTGGCCAGGCATCAAAGCAATCCCCCTTCTCTTCAAGGGGTGGGGGACAGGCTCCCCTCTCCACAGAACAGCACAGTATCCCTCATACACAGGGGATGTAGTGTTGGTGGCAGTTTTTGGGACACCATGCCACAGTCATAATCTTCATGCAAAGTTTTGCATTTTCCATTAAAAATGAAGATTCAGGGGGCGCCTGTGTGGCTCAGTGGGTTAGGCCGCTGCCTTCGGCTCGGGTCATGATCTCAGTGTCCTGGGATTGAGCCCCGAATTGGGCTCTCTGCTCAGCGGGGAGCCTGCTTCCTCCTGTCTCTCTGCCTGCCTCTCTGCCTGCTTGTGATCTCTCTCTGTCGAATGAATAAATAAAATCTTAAAAAAAAATGAAGATTCAGGCCAAATGGTGAGGCAGCTACTGAGATGGCAGCAGGAGTGCTGGGTGTCAGTGCTGCTCTTTCACATGACCGCTGTGGGCTTTTCAGTAAGCCTGTTTATTTCTTTGTGTATCTGTCCCACCAGGGGGTTGGTCATTGGTGGTAGCTGTGGATAATTTTAAAGCTAAGTAAAAATGTGCTTGGCACAGAGCAAGTCACATGTGTAATGCTAGCTATTTCACTCTTCACCAGCCTTAAAATCCTCGGTTCTCTGGCAGGAGGCAGACATCACACACACACACACACACACACACAAACACACACATACACACACACACACAGCAGGGCCTGGGGCTGACTTCCAGTGGAAGCGCATATGACATGTTCTCCTGTGCCTGATCTTTCCCTCTGCAAATCATACAGCTGACAGGAAGGAATCTTTCCCAAACCCAAAGAATGCAACCAACCAGTTTTCCAAATCCCCAATCTCCTCTGCTTGCCTTCTTTATTACACTTTTACATCTTGGGTGTTGNAATCTTTAAGAATCTGGTTGAAACAAGATTCCATGAGGTTCCTTCTATCCTTCTTGGCTTGAAGACAAAAACATAGCTTCCACTACTGAACTTCCTGTGTGCCCACTGCAGGTTAGACTTTCCACAGATACTATTGCATTTAATCTTGACCTCCGCCTCGGGGAAAGAGAGAGGTTATTCCTCTTTTCTAGGAAAGGAAAATGAGGCACAGAGAGTTTAAGAAACTTGCCCAAGGTCACAGAGCTAGCAAAGCCAAGGTGTAAGCCCAGGCCACAGATGCGGGAGCAATGGGAGAAACCCCCAGGCTTCTAAATCAGTCAAGGTTAACAGAGCATTTGCTTTGCTTTTTCTTCCCCAGGGGGTTGAGTCTGGCAGCTGGCTGCTAAGAGCATCAGTCCTTGGGCCAGGTCTGAGCATCAGACCCCAGACCAACATGCTGGCCCGAGGACCACTAACCAGTCCCCTTGGCCCACAGGGGCCTCTTATATGTGTGTTGGAGGGTGGAGGTACAGGTCAGCCTGGCAAGATGATGGGCTCCCTCTCAAGGAAGCACAAAAGGGTTGATACTTGGACTTCTAGCCTCTGAGATGCTGAAAGATCTAATCGTGGTGGTCCTCACACCCACCTTCGTGCTTCCCTCCACCAGTCGCTTATGTTCATCGCTGGCTCCTTTGTATAACAGGTGGTTCAGGGTGCCAGGAGCCTAGATCCTCCATCCTGCGACATACGTGTCACTGATTTATTTTATTTATTTTGCCTGGTGAAACTGTTGGTTCCTGAAGACCCACAGGCTGAAATCAAAACTGCCCAATGCCCAACATCAGGACAGGGAAACAAAGACGAGGGAATTGCAGCTCTGCCAGAACTGAGGGTCTCCCTTTCACCCGCACTCCCTCATGCCCCTTCTTCTTTATATAGTTTTTCATATAGTCCAGATTTAAGTTCTTTATCAGATATGTGACTGAGAAATATTTTCTCCCCATCTCTGATTTGTCCTTTCAGTCCCTTAGTTGTGTCCAAAAGGAGGTGTGATAAGGGTAATGAGTGATCCTCCTCATTGGGATCTCCTCATTGGGATCTCCTCCTTGGGAGAATCCAAACCTCCCAACCTGGGGTTCCCCACACAGGACAGATCAAGTTTCAGAGGCTAACAGACGAATGTACAGACAAGTCCCCTAAAAGCTTCCAGCTCATTTCCCCTTTCTGGGCAGGCTCACCAGGGAGAAAGTAGTAAGAAAGACTGTTTAGAAAAAGAAAATTCAGTGAAGGGGGAAATGGGAAGAGAAGCCCAACCTGATACAGGGGGATTCCCACTCGTGGACCCCCTCTCCTGTCCAAGCCCAGGCCAGGCATGCTGCACTCACCTCAGGGAAGCAGTCTTTGCTGAAGACATGCAGCACTGCAGTTTTTCCCACACTGACAGTCTCCCACTACTACTAACTTGCATTTCATGTTCTGATTAGGATCCATGATAGATTTACTAGATAATTTCTGGCTGGCTCTTCTCTCCTTCCTTGATCTTGCCTTATTTTCTCTTGGAACAGGAATTTTCTCATAAGAGGAAAAAATATATACTTTTCTCTCTATAAAAAGCAGATACAAAAATACAACCCAAAGCTGGTGGGAACTCTGGAAGCGCAGCCCAGATGAGGGGCTAGAGGAGCAGTCTCCTTATCCCCCTCCAAGTTTTATGCCTGACTCCACACCTAGCTTCGCAAGTTCGATTCCCATCCGATTGCTTTGTTTCCTGCTCTCTGTGTGGCTTTGTATCTCTGGCCTTCCAATCCTCTTTCTCAATGAAGGAAGAAACTGATCCACCTCCTCCCCTTTTACAGAGCTTGGGAGCAAGCGCCCTCTCCTTACTCCCTGAAAATGTACACAGTGCGCCCTCTAGGTGACCGTGTGTGATCTATTTCTAGACTAAGTCTCTGGGACAAGTTGAAGACCCCAACTATGCTTTTTTTTGCTGATGCATGGGACTGTGCAAGTCCAGCAGGAAGTGGGAAATGGAATGTCTGTGGATATATATTTTTATTAGGATTTATTTATTTGTAAGGATTCCTTTATAGGATTCCTTCTTAGGATTCCTTAGAAGCAAAAACATTTCTCACCCAAGTTAAAACATAGTTGAAAAAAACAGGAAGCACTCTTGGATTGGGAAGGGTTAAATGTTTTTTGTTTGTTTGTTTGTTTTGTTTTCTTGTCTTGTTTTTTGTTTGTTTTGTTTTATGGGTTGTTTTTGTTGGTTTTGTTTTGTTTTGTTTTTTAAAGATTTACTTATCTACTTGACAGACAGAAATCACAAGGAGGCAGAGAGGCAGGCAGAGAGAGAGGAGGAAGCAGGCTCCCCGCTGAGCAGAGAGCCAGATGCAGAGCTCGATCCCAGGACCCTGGGATCATGACCCGAGCCGAAGGCAGAGGCTCCAACCCACTGAGCCACCCAGGCGTCCCTGTTTGTTTGTTTTTTTTAAGAAAGAAATGGTTTGTATCACACACACCATGGAATAATAGCTAAGCCAGGCTATTTCAGATGCCAGAACTGGCCTGTCTGGGTCACAGCAACACACTGGCTTCTGAAACCTGTCAGTTTCATTCACTCAGGAGGAGGAAGAAAGGTTTTGAAGAGTGGGTAGAAGAGGTGGGAGCAGAGAAAAAAGAAAAGCAGGAGATGCTTATAACTCAGTGCCAAGGCCATTGTAAACTCAGTCCTATTGCAGTAGGAGCCCAAACAGGCAAGGCAGCCATTGCCCCCATTGCAATCAGGAAACCAGGTAGAAAGTTTCTGATTCTGCCCTGGTTTCCTCTATATGCAGCTTCCCTTTCCCCAGAATCTAAGATGTATCCAGAAAACACAAATATGCTTATTTGGAAAGTGCAGGTGCAGCTCTGCTCCCACTACCCCTCATTTTTCACGCCCACCCCCCACCCACCCACTCCAACAATCTAAAAGAGGGGCAATAATGGCTATGCATTTGCTCTCTTTTCCCTATCAGCAGTGCTTCTTTTCTACTCTTCATCTCCTGTGCTTCAAATGGAAAGGTTTCAGTTATTAAACTGTAGTAAGGACATTGGTCAAAAATATGATAGGTCTGTACTGTCATTTGCAAATATCTTCTCCCATTCCGTGTGTTGCCTCTTTGTTTTGTTGACTGTTTCTTTGCTGTGCAGAGGCTTTTGATATTGATGAAGTCCCAAAAGTTCATTTTCGCTTTTGTTTCCTTTGCCTTTGGAGACATATCTTGAAAGAAGTTGCTGTGGCTGATG